>NC_136926.1:87745267-87817767 GCF_949752795.1 Hyperoodon ampullatus
CTTGCAAAATTAACTATTTGTCATCCAACATTTACAAGTATTGACCACCAATGAAGGACCGTAGCAGAGTGGTCATATGAAAATAGTGGCTTACAAAATAGTGAAATTGACACCATACAAAAGATAATTCCCTGCTTACACTTCCAACAATCTTCTGAACTAAGCATAAAAATATTCTCAGTACAAACCCTTAGAAATATTAGATAAACTGCTAAGTAAAATTACTTTAATTGCAATGCTGATCTTACAAAAATACTGCAACAAGAAAGAGCTGAAATTCAAACCATCAACATGAGAGATGGTGCTGGGACCCAGGATGGTGGGGCGGGGTGGAGGTAGAGATGTTGGAGGTGGTGATGGTGATGGGCAATGGTGATGGAGGTGGAGGTGAGGGGTAATGGTGATGGAGATGAGTGTAGAGGTGGGGAAGGTGGAGGTGGAGGTAGATTGATGATGGTGGAGGTGGAGGTGAGGGGTAATGGTGATGGAGGTGGGTGTAGAGGTGGTGCTGGTGGAGGTGGAGGTGACTGGTAATGCTGGTGGAGGTGATGGTAGAGATGTTGGAGTGAACATCTGTTAGGGATGAATTTGACAGAAGGTGCACAACACCTGTACACTGAAAAAGCTGTGGAGAGAAATGATAAAAGATTTGGATAAATAATTAGACAATATTTATTAGACTAATATTTATTAGACCTAATGTTTATTTCACCTAATATTTATTAAGCTACCTCAAAATTAAGAACTTCACTTTGAAGGCTAGTGCTAAGAGGATGAAAAAGAGCAAGCCACAGGCTGGGAGAAAACATTTGCAAAGCATATGTCTGATAAAAAATTATATTTCGAAAAATAAAGAATTCTGGAAACCTAATGATAGGAAAGCCACCCAAGTTAAAAAAAAAATGGGCAAAAGATTTGAACAGACACTTCATCAAGGATGAACATATGACAAATAAGCACATGAAAAGATGCTTGATGTCACTTACCATTAAGTCAGTATAAATTAAAATTACAAGAAAATATCACTACATACCAATTAGAATGGCTAAAATTGAAAGATTGAATATAACAAGTGTTGGTGAGGATGTAGAGAAACTGAAGCTCTCATACTCTGGTGATGGGAACATAAAATGGTGCAGCCGCTTTGGAAAACAGTCTGGCAGCTTCTTGAAAACGTAGGCATATATGTATGCTCTGATTCAGCTGTTTTATTCCTGGGTATTTATGCCCCCCAAAGAAAGCAAACGCAGTTACAAATACTTATACATGCATGTTCATAGCAGCTTTATTTTTAACAGCCCCAAATTGAAAGCAGCCCAATTGTTCATTAAACGGCAGCAAATCTCTACAACAACTAACTACTATGTAACAATAAAAAGAAATAAGTTGTTGATACCTGCACATGAACATATCTCAAAATAATTATGCTGAGTAAAGCAGCCAGACAGAGCAAAAAGAGCACACACTTGTATTAGCTTCTTATTACGGCTCTTACCAAATAACTTCCAATATACTGATTATTTGTAATTGGAGTATAACTGCTTTACAATGTCGAGTTAGTTTCTGCTGTACAGTGAAGTGAGTCAGCTCTATGTATACCTATATCCCCTCCCTCTTGGGCGTCCCTCCCACCCACTCCCTCCTACCCATCCAGGTGGTCACAGAGCACGGAGCTGAGCTTCCTGTGCTTTACAGCAGGCTCCCACGAGCTCTCTATTTTATGCATGTAGTCCATCCTCATCTCCCAGTTCGTCCCACCACCCACTTCCCCCCTGTGTCCGCACGTCCATTCTCTACGTCTGGGTCTCTATTCCTGCTCTGGAGATAGGTTCATCGGTATAAAACAGCTCCCACAGGACTGAAGATCAGATCTGAAGGTCAGAGCTGGAAGTCGGTCTCGCTGGGCTACAACCACGATGTTGGCAGGATTCCGGGCTGGAGGAAGCAGCAGAGAACCTGTTTTCTCGCCTCTTCCAGCCTCTAAAGGCTGCCGCGGTCCTTGGCTCATGGCCCCATAACTCCAACCTCTGCCGCTGTCTTCACATCTCTGTGACACTGAGCCTCCCTCCCCCTTATATGGGTCCTTGTGATGACACCCATCCACAAGATTAGTTCCCATCTCAAAAACCTTATTACTCAGACCTGCAAAGTCCATCCTGCCCTGCAAGGTGGCATGTTTGCAGATTCAATTCTGGGGATTAGGATGTGGATTTCTTGGAAGCCCATTATCGTACCTACTACAAAACTACACGATTCTATTCCATAAAATTATAGAAAATGAAAACGGACCTGTAGTGACAGGAAGCAGATCTGTGGTTGCCCAAAGTCTGGGAGAAGAAGTGGGGGGATGGGAGGGTTAGGAGGAAACTTCTGGAAGTGATCCATATCACTGTCTTGGCTGTAGTGGTGCTTTCAAGTGCATAGACACGTAAACACTCACCAAACTGCACATTTTAAAAATGTACAGTGGGGGCTTCCCTGGTGGCGCAGTGGTTGAGAGTCCACCTGCCGATGCAGGGGACACGGGTTCGTGCCCCGGTCCGGGAAGATCCCACATGCCGTGGAGCGGCTGGGTCCGTGAGCCATGGCCGCTGAGCCTGTGCATCCGGAGCCTGTGCTCCACAACGGGAGAGGCCACAGCAGTGAGAGGCCCGTGTACCGCAAAAAAAAAAAAAGTACAGTGTATTGTGTATCAGTGATATCTCCAAAACATGTAAAATAAGTGTGTTCTGATATGACATCAGAAAATTACTAGTTAATAAATCAGTGTTTTTAGGGAAAAGAAGAAGAGATAGAAAAGAAGTATAACTTCTAAGAATAAATAAGTTAATTAAAACTGAATAACTCAATGGCAAGGTTAAATATCAAACTAGACAAATCTAAAGAGGGAATTAAGAACCTCAGTGGAGCATGAGGAAATTACACTGTAGACAGCACATAGAGGAGAAGAGACAGAAAACACTACCAGTTAAAAGACGTGAATAAGAGAGGAAAAAGCCCAACTTAGAGCCGAAACAGAAGAGAGAGAACGGGAAAGAGGAACATTTGGATGCATAAAGGACACAAACCTTAGATTCAAGAATTATAGGAAATCTACAGAAAGACCAAGCAGGCAAATCCACACCAAGAGTCCTCATAGTAAAATTACAGATATCCAAGACCAAAAATAAAACCATAGGGAAGTCAAAGGTAGGAGAGGGTTACAAAGGAACAGTAAGTAGACAGATATTCTTCCACAGGGACTATAAGGGCAAAAGGTAGGAAGGGAAATTCAACTATCAATGAAAATTTTATACGCATTTTAAAGGGTGAAAGGGCAAAAAGAACGTATCACAAAAAGCCTGAGAGAATTTATTTCTCATGGACTTTGATGATGGGATGATTAGGAATGGGCTTCAGAAGAAAGGGAATTGAACCTGGAAAGGATGGTTGGATTCACAGAGAAGTAATAAGTAAAGAGGAACAGTGAGTGTGTAAACAGAGCTAAGGTGATGTTAACTGCACACAGTAATAACAAAAGCAATTATTAAATGTCTGAGTATTCAAACAAGATAGAATTAAGATACTAGAAAAAAACATACAATAAGAAAGACATTTCTTTGAAATCAGTATAGCTGCTGAGAAGAAATGTAACAATATTAATCAATGTTAGATTTTTGCTAATCATGAATACGTGAAAAATGCCAATTGTTACTTCCAAAGAGGACAAAAGTGGTTAGTTTCTAAAGAGTAGAAAAAAAAAAAAAACAGTGAAAATTTAATCATCCAAAAGAAAACAGGAAAAAATGCAAAGAAGCAAAGGAATGGAAGAGTAAATCAAAAGATCAAATTAGAAAATTGAAAGAAGCTCAACTATTTTATTTTAGTATTTTTTAATTTAATTTTTATTTTATATTGGAGTATCATTGATTTACAATGTTGTGTTAGTTCCAGTTGTACAGCAAAGTGATTCAGTTATACACATACATGTATCCATTCTTTTCCAGATTATTTTCCCATGTAGGTTATTACACAGTATTGAGCAGAGTTCCCTATGCTATACAGCAGGTCCCTGTGGATTATCTATTTTATATATAGTCATGTGTATATGCTCAGCTATTTTAGTCTCAGCAAATGTAAATGGACTCAGGCAGCAACTGATAAGGCCAAGGCTTGGACTGGATTTTTTAGAAGCTCAGCTCTTCGCTGTTTATAGGAGACATAAATAAGGCATAATGACCCAGAAAATTTGATGGAGAAGGAAAAATGTGTATCAGTGCTCTGTCCTAAGTGCATGAATAATGTCCCAGAATAGACGTCAGGGAAGCAGGCTGTGTGAGGCCGCAAGTGTCCATACAGACACCCCAGGAGACCTGTCCCATCTGAGCAAGTGGCTCACATCCAAAGCAGACACGAGGGCTTTGGGAAATTGATAAAAACAAGAATCCCCCGACACATCAACATTGCTGGGATCCAGGTAAGCAATATTGTGAGAAAACTAGCAACTTAATTATAAAATTCGAATAAAAGAAAGAAAATTAATTAGCTTAGTAACCAAGCCAAGGAGTTGAAATAAGAACAGAATAAACCCAAAAAGATAAAAGAAATAATTAGCCTAAAACCAGAAAATAATTCAACGGGAACAGAATAAAACTGAGGGAATCAGACAAAATGTGTTCTTTCAAATAAGCAATAAAATGGGCAGGTTCGTTTAAGAAAAGTGAGAAAAGGCCCACAAAAGTATGCATATTTGGATTATAAAGGGGGTGCATAACTACAATGGGAAACTTTAAAAATTATAAGAAAATATTATAATTATATTATTTATATTTATAATTAATTAATTATATATAAAGAAATACATAGTCTCTCTATATAAAGTTCCTTATATATATTTTACATGTATATATAAAGTCTATCTATATAATGTTTATATATAAAGTTTAAATTTATATAACCTTTATATATAAAGGACTTTATATTATATATGGAACTTTCTATATATAAAACATACCACATATATATAATATCAATTTCATATAACTTAATATATATATATATGTTAGAAAAAAGGACATTAACAAAGCTGACTCAGATTTTTGACTAAGAGAAATAGAATTTTTGACTAACAGATTTTTGATCTACTTAATATGTTTCAAACTTAAATATTAAAACAATTTTTAATGACTATTTAATTTTTTTTAAAGGAAACCAGAATTTCTTGCAGGAATGATGCCCAAGTAAGTCATGTCAGTGACTCCCCAGGTGAGCCCTGGGGGTCCTGGAGGGGCAGGAACTTCAGCCTTCATGGGGGGATTGGCCCCTGGAGGGTGGGAGGGCAGGAAAGCGGGACCTGAGTGCAGAAGGAAGGAACCTGGGGTGATGGCAAAGCAGGGAACTTTCCAGGGCTCTACATGCTGAGGAATTCGGGGAGCGCCTGGGACACGCTGCAGAGCCAGTGGGCAGCTGTAGGAAGCTAACCTCTTCCCGCTGTCCCGTGATTGGCTGGGGTCTGCCTGCCTTTGCTGTGCACCGATTTCTGCACTCCCTGCGATGTTGTCCACGCAGGTGTCCCAAGATGCTTACTCTCTTACGTCCACAGGCCTCTCCTGTGTCCGTCCTGGCTGCCGGACCACCTGTGGGCTCGCGGTCCTCCCAGGCCTGAGCAGGGCATCCTGCCTTCCTCCTTTTCGGGGACCCGTAGGTGCAGAGAGGAGTTGGCACTGGTTCCTGTTCCCGCAGGACCTCAGTGCTTGCAGCAAACCCCGTACCCCGCTGAGCTGGACCCTCATTAATATCACCATTTATCAGCAAGGAGGTGTTAAATCCGGAAATAAATTGCCCAGGTCACAGCAGGATGGCCAGGGCAAGACTGGCAAGCAGGCAGTTAGCCCCTCAGAGGCTGCACGCTTGGGAGTGAGTCAGACACGCAGCACCACTACTTAGCCGGCTGCTTCACTATTATTATTCTTTTCCACTTTAGTGCAGAATTTCCAGAGAAAGCTTGTCGGACTATTGGTTTGCAGTCTGGCTAAAAGGAAAGTTTGGCTCCATCGAGAACACGGGAGCTTAGAAAAAGTGACTGAGGGGCTTGGTGTCACTTTGATGCTGCCCTTTGATTACACGTGCCGTGCTGGGGGCCTCGAGCTTTGTCGCTGTTGCTTTAGTGGCATCTGGATTTTGATGCAATGTTGAATTGTGAGGAGGGCTTCCTACTTTAGACGTGATGAGAGGGTGCGTTCTCACCATAATTGCCTATAGTGACAATTAAAAACAAAAAAGCAACAGCTAGAGCTGGGACAATTTGAGTAACAAAATAAATCACGTAGTACTGGATGTAACCCAAACTACAATATAAATATTCATGAGTCTATACTGATATAATACATGATTGAATACATTAGTAAATGGAGAAGAAGAGGCTCCTATCCCAGGCAGAAGAATTCCAAATAAGCTCTGTGGATACTCCGTCCAAGGAGGTGGAAAGTAAATCCCACTCCTTAGGTGTGGGCTGTGCACGACTTCCTTGTAAATAGTGCAGCACATAAAGAAGGAAAGAAACGGCAGCTGTAAGGTGGATAAACCCGACAAGCACCGCCTCTGCCCAGGGGTCAGATCAACCTCAAAGGTGATAAGCCATGTTGATGAGATGTATCTTGATATGAGGTGATGAAGATGGTGACTTACGCTGTGGTCCTCCTTCCCCAAACCCACAAACCCCGTCATAAGAAGAAACATGGATGGAGGAGGGGCAATACAGGGGTAGGGGATTCAGAGGTACAAACTATTAGGTATAAAATAAGCTACAAAGAAATATTCTACAACACGGAATACAGCCAATATGTTATAATAGATATAAATGGAGTATAACCTTTCAAAATTGTGAATCACTGTATTGTACACCTGTAACTTATACATCAACTATATTAAAAAAAAAAAAAAAAAAGAAGAAACATCAAATTCCAACAAAGTGCCAGCCTGCTCTATATCTGACCAGGCCTCTACAAAGTCATCAAGGATTTGTCATCAAAAACCAGGAAAGCCACAAGCAAGAGTAACCCGAGAAGACAGAATGACTAAATGTAACCTGGATGGGATTCTGGGACAGAAAAAGGACTTTATGTAAAAACCAAGTACATCGCAGAAAAGTGAGGATTTCAGTTAATAACAATGTATCAATCTTGGCTCATTAATTATCACAAATATGCCGTACGAATGTAAGACGTTAATAAAAGGGGAACTGGGGCTTCCCTGGTGGCGCAGTGGTTGAGAGTCCGCCTGCTGGTGCAGGGGACACGGGTTCGTGCCCCGGTCGGGGAGGATCCCACATGCCGCGGAGCGGCTGGGCCTGTGAGACATGGCCACTGAGCCTGCGCGTCTGGAGCCTGTGCTCCGCAAAGGGAGAGTCCACAGCAATGAGGGGCCTGCGTACTGCAAAAAAAAAAAAAAAATAAAATAAAAATGGGGAACTGTATACAGGAATATATGGAACTCTTCTATCTTCCAAATTTTCCTTTAAATCTGAAACTGTTCTAACGAAAAAGGACTGTGTCTAAAATTCACATCATTTTAGAGTTTATCTTAGAGCCACCGCCACTAAGAGAAGTAGTTTTATTTCATTTTTCTTTTGTTTCAGAGAATTACATGAGAAAAGGGAATAGCTAACTTCATCTGTTGTGTAACGACGGCCAAGGAAGTTCTTAAATTTAAAAACATTGCTCCCTGGTGGACATCCCCTATACCAGCTGCCATCTGAAAATGCATTTTCCCAGCTTAGTTTTTAAGCACCTTGAAAATGGGAGTTTATAATGAAAGTGCTGACACCACCTGAAGGAGAGTGGTGTGAATGCATTGCTATAATTTATAACGTCAGCCCATATTCCAGACGCTTTCTCTATGCACTGCGCTTTGCACAAATAGGAAAAGAAAGTACTGCAGTGAATTACTGTGCAATTAATCATTTGACCATCAGGGATTCATTTACTAATTAAAAACGCAAAAAGAGTAAATTGAAATAACCAGTGACCACTAAATCACGTCTTCTGGAGCGTCAGCCGCAATGTAATAAATCACAGGGTATCAATCTTGAGTCCTACACGTTTGGATACCTGTACTTCCAGACGGCCGACAACGTGCCTTACGTGTGCAAAGATTCTTCTCCTGTGCACACAGCCATTTACATCTAGATGGACATATAGCTCCATTTAGATACTTCTATCTATGTATGTCTCTCTCTCTCTCTCTCCGGATATACTACTTTGGATTCTAAAAAATAAAAACAGTCAAAGAAAATGAAAACTTGGCATGAAAAAGTAATTAATAGAAAATAAAGAAGAGTATTGATATTATATATAAGTACATGGCATCCTCACACTTCATATCGTGTTACTTACACCATGACACTCATGCCTTGGTACTTAAACTTGACCCCTTGATTCTTCAGTGCAGGTCAGCCCCTAGGGAAGTTCACTAACCTATTCGACCATTATTTGCATCCTCTCCTATTTCCTTAAATTACCCATTCTGAATACTTAAATATGTTATCAGGAGGCATGGCACGATAGAATTAGAAAATTGTAATTTTCAACGTAATTTTGAAATACTCTCATGAGGAATTTAGTGAGACAGCAAAGAGGGTCAAAGCCAGATGGAACAGATGTTGATGTAAAGCTCTCAGATCCTCTAGAAGCTCTGGGTTCTCTTAGTTCCCATACACTGGGTGCGGGGTGTGGAGGGAAGCTGCCTCACTTTTTCTAATTCTGCTCCCCTGCAGGACGCTGAAATTCATGCAACGCTCCCCAGAACAGAGGGAAGACGGAGTAGTCCACAAGAACTTGAGAGGCTACTGCGGAGGTGAGGAGGGTAAGGTGGGAACCAGAGGAAGGGGAACAGGGTATTGCCATTTAAATCAAACACTGAAATGAGGACAGAAGAAATTTCTCCTGAGCAAGATGTCGCCGTTGGGGGGAAGTAGGCTGTGTTGGCCACCACTGCAAAAGCTGTGGCTGTGTCGTTCCTGGACACTTTCTCTTCATTGAGGTGGAAGGTGTCTCCCGGCTGGGTAGGTGTGCAGTTAGAGGGAGAAGGCATGGTGGGGGCATAGGACAGGTGGTCCTGTTCCTCAGTATTTGATCCAGAGTTTCTGTGTTCCACCGTGGAGAGATGCTGCCAGGCATCCCTTCATTCAACGCGTGTGTCTTGAATACCTACTGTATGCCAGGCACTGTTTCGGAGCTAGGAATATACTGGTCCAAATTCACAGGGCTCCTACCCACCTAGTCCATTTTGTTTTGAAAGAGAGAGACAGAAAATAAACCTGACAGAGATGGATGGTGACGATGATGACAGGTAGTTCGGTAGGTAGGTAGATAGATGGTTGGACAGATAGACAGATAGATAGATGGAAGATACATAGATAGGTAGATAGATCGATAAATACATAGATCGGATGGACAGAAAGTTTTATAATGTGATAATACCATTATTTCCTCACAAAGGCATTATTATGCAAACATAATTTTGGAAGAGATCTTAAATCTGCTACCGATCAAGAGTTGGGACTTTGGAGACAAACTTGGGTTCAAAACTCAACTCAGCGCTTACCAGGTGGCTGACCTTGGCAGGGGTGACTCAGGTCTCTGACCCTCAAAACCCCTCTTCTGTTGAGTGGCACTTAAAGCAGAAAATGTACAAAAAGCTTTAGTACTTACCCAGTGTGACACATAATAAGCAATCCACGAATCATATGGGTAGTTTTTAAAATACATTTTATCTTTTTTCTTACTATTTTACATCTTTCAGAGATCACTCTCTTTTCTTTCCCACACCTGCCCTAATTTGAACTTTTCCCTCAATATCCATTTTTTGCTTTCTTTCCTAGTTTCTCTGCAGTTTACTCATATTTATTATGCTCTTGTCTCCTCTTTCTTCCTCCCTGGGCCGATCCTTTCCGACAACATACAGCACAATAAAAAGCCCATTAGTGTTAGTTGAGTGGGTAAAGATTATTGTACACAAGGAGAGCTGCAGACAAAATGTATTTAGACTTTCAAAAATCCTTTGATAAGGTTTTATACCAAATGTCATTAAATATCCATTCATCAAGGGACTGGAAACTGATTTTCTTGGAACCCTAGAGATCAGGGTTAGAATTAATGTTACTTAATAGCTTTATAAATGATCCAAAGAAACAAATAGACCCTTCTGGTACAGTTTCATTTGTTTGTTTTAGTTTTTAAGTGATATTCTGATCTTATGGGCAATACTTTATGATTATAAAACACAAAATTAGAGTCTGAAAACCTGGCTTCTAGTTTGAGAATTTCTCTGACAATGTGATGTATAGTAAGGCATTTCAGTTTAGGGCATCATTTCATATCTTCAAGGTGAGAATGGTGGCAGAGAGTACGGTCCAGCAGCAGAAAACCCCTCTTCCAAATGAATTCATAGGTATCTCTATATCTTTACCTACATCTGTATAACTTTTCTGTTCGAGGTTGCTGGGAAATGTAAAGGCTATAGAAATAAACCACAGGAAGACTTTACCTTCTAATGCCTTCAACCATCATTTACATACCAATGACACTCATATCTATTCCTTTGGTTAATCCTCTCTTGAGGACTATATCTTAAAATCCAACTGGCTTTTTGACTGGATCTTCCCATCTTTAAATCCCACAGGCAGTTCCAATCCAGTAGTCCAGGATACACGTACTTTCTCGCCATGTGCACCAGACTTGCTTTCCCTCTGCAATTCTTACAGTAGAGGATGCCATTTCTCAAGTGCAGGGGTGGATTCAGGATTTATAGCGCATGAAACTTAAGCAATTTGATTGGGGGGGTGGATCTTTAAGGAAAAGAATACAGAAACATAAATTAAATATGTAGGACAGAGCCTTGAAAAAGTGTATGTTGCAGCCCTCATGATTCAGCTGCACTAGCTTCACAGTGAGACCGTCTCCCGCCAATTCAGACCCTGGGACACTGGCTTCACTCTGCCACCTCTGTCGTCTTCCCCACATTCACTGCTATTGGTCCATCTCTTCATAAATATCTCCAATCCGACTTCTCCCTCAGTCTTGGTCAGGCCCTCCCCACAAGCCTCTAGGATAGTGCTTATCGCCCTGTCTTGTAATTGTTGTGTTACCTCTTGCTGGTTGCCCACATCTGCCCATTGAGCTGAGGGTAGGATCTGATCTTAGACCCATGACATGCCTGAGACATGGATGATGTTGAATCCATGCATTTGAGCAGGAAAGTATCAGGGGGCTCTCAGTGAGAGGATGTAGTACATGCTGTATATAGGGAGAAATAGCTTAAGTCTCCCTTGGAGGCCAGACATGAGAATGCAAATATTTTTATGTGGTGTCTAGAAAATTTATGGAATATACTGTCTTATAAAATATAGACAGACTAAAGGTGTATTCATGTTCCTGTGTTGTAGAAATATAGTAAACACTAAAGGAAGTAGGATGGTTTGAGTGAGGCCAGTTTCATCTTTTCCTCTGTTATCTAGAGAATAACAAGGTATCTTGAATTGAAGAAGGAGAGAAGTTAGGGTAATATTTTAAATTATTATTGACCGAAGGCAGAGATCATTGAAGTAATGTTTTTTTAGAGTTTTTATTTCATGTTGAAAGACACTTTTAACATAAAGGCGGGGCACAGGTCTAGCCTAAGAGCAGAGTGTCCTGTGGCACAAATTCTGACAGCTGGTGCCAGAATGAGACGTGTTCTGAGTGGGCATAGATGACAATAAGCAGAATGGCAGGCATCAGACGTGGTTATTAGGGGCTACGGCAGTGATCAGAAGGGATGCTCTACCTATGTCTATGGTGAAGATACTGAAGAAGGATCGTGAGTCCCTTTTAGGAACCACTATCAAGGCACTGTATAAGAACAGGAATGTGCGCCAGCTTTTGTAATGTCAGAATATTGGATGATGATGAAAAATATTGTCAATCAGAAAGCATATCAAGTTTACTCAGGACAAACAAATCTGTTTAAGACTAATATGTATTTTCAGTGTGATTCGGACAACGTGACCTAAAAATCAACCGTATCCATGCTCTGTACCTATCAGAGGAGAACTTGGCCAAAATTATGTTACAAAGAAATAAATCTATGCTATGGAACAAAAAGCAAACTGGGAGCCCTTTGAAGTACCGTTGTGTCAGAGCCCCTTCTGGCTATTTCTCTCATATACTCTCACCCTCTCATGTGTGATATAATCGACTTACTCACATTTCTAGTTATCTGTCTTCCTCCCACTAGAATGTAAGATCCTTGAGGACCAGGAGTTTCTCTTTTGTTCCCAGCTGTATCCAAGCATAGAGAAAATGCCTCAGTAAATATTTGTAAAAATGGGTTAGTTCTTTTTTAGAACCTTCAATAATGATGTGCCTGTGCTTCCCTTAAAGCACTTTTATTTTGTAAATAGTAGTATGCTCAGTGGTTGAGTGATAAAGCATCTAAAAATAAAGGAATCAGGGAAAGTCCCTGACTGCCTGGACTCAAAATCTAGCAAGGGTTGAGTTTACGAGACAGACAGAAAAGGGAGGATGTCAGGGGCTCCTCTGAGCTGTCTGTGTCCACAGCCAACTGTGTGGAATAAAACACGGACTGTCCACTACTTGTTGGGGTGTTATAATCAATACTCTAAGGTAGAGTGAGTATAAACAGAAGGAAGATAAAGCGTACAAAGGTGGTCATAGATCCAATATTTAGTGCAATTTACTCAGGATATTTACATGTGGTCAGCTAACAGATTTATGGGTCAGAAAATTGGCTATTGGCCTGACTACATAGCAGTACGAAGCAATATTTCCTAGGGGTTATGTTCAAGATTCTCCCTTGATAATATGCACAAAGTTGCAGATATCCTAAAATTGTGAGAGCAGGAAAGCATTAAGTTATATGACCTAAACAATACCTTCATTTAAAAAAATCTTTGGAGATGAGCACATCATCGAAGTATTAAAAAAAAATATAGGGCTTCCCTGGTGGCGCAGTGGTTGAGAGTCTGCCTGCTGATGCAGGGGACACGGGTTCATGCCCCGGTCCGGGAAGATCCCACATGCCACGGAGCGGCTGGGCCCGTGAGCCATGGCTGCTGAGCCTACGCGTCCAGAGCCTGTGCTCTGCAACGAGAGAGGCCACAAGAGTGAGAGGCCCGCGTAACGCAAAAAACAAAACAAAACAAAACAAAACAAAATATATATATATATATAATAGAAACAGTATAAAATTAAAAATATTTTAAGCATTTAAAGTTTGTAGTATATATATCTATATTCTTTAGGAAGAAAAAAACACAGAAGAAGGTGCTTTTTTGCAGACCTGGAAACAGAACCAGTTCTCAAGGTACTGGATTTAACAGAATCATTGATCACATTAGGAGATCTATTTAAAAAGTTTGGGGGCACTAAGCTTCTTAACATCAGTAGAGGAAATCTGCCCATGGGTCTTGAAAGGGTTAATACACCTCTTCAATCCTCCCCACCCTCAAAAGAGTAATTTACTCCTATCTCTGCAATACCATTAGGCTCTCATTTTCCACTTTCACGTATTTTCAAATAGTCCCCAAAGAGGTGACTCAATAGATCTAAAAACACTAAAATCCAAACTTATGAAATGCCTTTTAAGCATAAGTGTACTCTCTCTTCCCCTAAAACATTGCGTACACTGTCTATGAGCTCAGAAGCCACACAAATCAAGGTCAGAATTTCCAAGGAAATGCTGGTATTCTGGATAGTGTTGTTTTGGAACATTAACGTATTTTTTTCTGAATGGTCAAGAGTTGATCCTCGTAATGGTGGTCAATCATGCATTACTATTATTTATCAATTGTAATTTGACCAGTTGTGGTTTTATGCCCGTTAGTGGCAGATTATGACAATTCTAAGCTGGCCATTTTCTATCAGCGGTGACTTTTCAAAATGTGTATTTCAAATTTTTATGTCAGTAGAAAACACGGTTTACTACAATAAGATAGTTCTATTTGCCAGCTTCTGTGAAGATTATTTCTAGCGTAATATAAAATTCTCTCTGTGCTACATTACGTTGAATTCAATTCAATTCAACAGACATTGAGACTGAGAAAATGCCGAGTTTCAAATGCCTCGAGCGAGGGTCCCTGTGCATGGAATTCCCCAGTTCTGGGTGGACCTGGGGTTTGAGTATACAATTCAGTGAAAGGTGAGGATAAACAGTCTCTTTGAAATATTGAGTGTCAATCTTGCCTTTTTTTTCTAGTAAACATCACCTAGCAAAAAATTCCAGTGGGTTTTAAAAACCAGAAAGGAGAACAAAAAGTAAAGTAAGTGTATAGAAATCAAAATAATGAAACCACTCAATACAGGTGACTGTTGCATTAATTTTATTTCCCAAAGCAGATGTAATTCTTGGTATTGCATGACTCCCTGTAAAACAAATTGACACATGTTTATTATATTTGTTAAAACTGAAGCAAAATTGAATAATGTTCAAGACCAAGGCAGGCTGAAACATATGCTCAGTCTCCAGGTCCACATTTCTTTTTACTTTGATGAATAACGGTGGAAAAGTTGTCCTCCTCTTTATGTTCCCTGGATGCTTTATCAGGGAAGGGGGTAGAGATTAGCATTTATTGATCAGCTGCTATGTTCCAGGTGCTATGATAAACAACACGGATATATGCTATTATGTTTAGCAAGAACTCTTGTACTGCCTTTTAAGCGGAATAGTGTTCTCCCCAATTTTTATGATAAGAAAATTAAGATACCAAATGGTCAAAAACTACACACTTTTCTTTAGTACATGTCAGGGCTGATATTGGAATCCAGGTTCCAAAGACCAAGAGAGAGTGAAATAATTACATTTCTTGCCTCTTAAAAGTGGCCAAGATCAAAGAGGTGATACTGGCAGTGTTTAAGTTCAGTATAAAAGGTTTTATATATTCTTCATAGTAGTGTGCCTTCAATAATATGCTTAATATTAAATAAGTCCTTACAAAGGCAGAAGACATGAAACTGACTTTAAATTATTGTCTTTTAATGTTATAAAAATGTCAGTTATTACAGTTAATTTTAGATCTGTATTTTGAGAATTTGTCCTTTGATTCCATGTTTATAATACATCATATTTCCTTTCTCACTGCCATCAATTACACACTTGTAGACTTAAAAAAAAATCAGGATATCCAGCATCTTGGAAGGTTTAGACTTTGTAATTTCCCTTTCTCATTCACAGAGGATTTAGAGGAGGGTAAACAAAACAAAACAGTGACAGCTCAGCACTGCTTCCCTGCCTAAGCCCATCTACACACAGGAGGAAGCTTGGGACAGGTTGCTCATTAGAGACAGTCACAGAAACCACAAAGCTTTGATAGTTGCCATTGGTATCCATGGGGATTGGTTCCAGGACCCACCACAAATACCAAAATCCACAGATGCTCAAGTCCCACACCTGACCCTCTGTCTGCATCCACAGTTCTGCATCCTGGGATTCGATTAACCACAAGTTGTAAACATAGTACAGGATCCGAGGTTTGTTGACTCCAGAGATGAGGGACCCAGGGATACAGAGGCCCAACTGCATTTACTTTGTTTCTTAGACAATTTGAAAGACCTTCTTTCCTTTTACCTTCCTCAGTCTTTTATAAATCCACCACTACCAACACCAAAACCATTAAGTCCAATACCACAAACACCACCAACAACACCACATCATCAGCAATGCCAACAGCATCACCACTAACGCTGCCAACACCAACACCTCCACCACCACCACCGCCATAACATCCAATACCACCATCACCACCAACATCCCTACCATCTCCACCACCACCACCACCACATCATCAGCAATGCCAACAGCATCACCACCACCACCGCCAACACCAACACCTCCACCGTCACCACCACCATAACATCCAATACCATTTACACCACAACTGATACCACATCTCAGTAATACCAACAGCATCAGCACCACCAGCCTGACCAGTGCCACCACTAGACTATTTAAGTAGCGGGGGGAGAACGACCTCACCTTAGAGCTTCATTCTGAACTTCTATACATTTCCTCCCTGTTTGCCATCTTCTCCCTACAGATCTCACACTAAACTCATGAGTCCCCCATGTATTTATCATGCATTTACTGTGAATTTTTACTAACTACCTCTTAGTTAAGTGACATTGTTATGTCACTTATCTGTTGGATTTGATTTACTTCTCTGAAAAATAGACTTAACCTGTCCCTCTTAGCTCTAAACTTCAGATTTGTACTTATCATGTGTCCCAACAATATCTGCTCTGTGAAGACCATAAATTTAAATTATCCAGTCCATTTCAAGCTCCCCAGGCACTTTTTAAAGTACTCCTAAAGAATGATATTATAGCAAAACAATGGCCAGTCTAGTTAACTGATGAAAAATATTGGCATTTTAAAGTCATTAATTGTGTTGTATATATGCCCATTTTTGTGATAAGCTAAATTATAGATTTATTGGAGTTTCCTTGTAGAAAAAGAAAGGGGACTTTTTTCCTTAGCATGTATGTCTCATCACATGTATCCGCTACATCCCCTACATCCCCCACACGAATTTGCTAATTCGTGCAAACACACACACACACACACACACACCTGTTTGTGTTCAAATGGAGGGTAGATATAGCCAAAGACAGTAGGTGTTTACACTTTTAAAAGGTAGTTGCTGTCCTCGTCTTCCCAATTAGTTGCGAGGAAGGCACCCACGGCTCTACGATGGGTTGTGTGGTTGACGCCTGTTACGCCATTTAAGCAGGATTTTAAATCTAATGTAAATCCCGACATATAGCATGTAAATGCTACTGAATTTGCACAGGTAAATTGTGTGTCTGGATGAGGTCACTGGGATTTAGCTCTTTCATTTACGTCTCTGGAAGAGCCAAGAGTACACAGAGGAGTTGTTTAATAGTTATCTGCCATCCCCACTTGTCTTCAAATATTGTGATTTAGATAGAAGTCTAATGCATGAGAGCAACTTTTCCCCGGAGCCTTCTTCAGAATATAAACTAAGTGATGTTATAAGTGAAGCCTCTCTGAGCTCAGCATAATGAATATGAACCATCATGTGCTCCTGAGCAAGGTCATGAGATGAGAATGAATTATTCTGTTAACATCTCTTTTAAAGAACATCAGGGATAATAAATGAAGAGATTCGATGTAATACTGATAATATTATCCATGCAGAAATAGCATACTTTACCTTGTTAAAACAATTAAAATGTGCTTTGAGGATATTTTACACCACAGCAATATGATGCTTGAGAGTGCTTATCGCATGTGAGTGAATACATCAGCGTTAGCCAGTAATGCAGATAATCTGATAAAAATCGAAAAGCTGATTTGTATGCTATGCTAATTCAGGATCATCTCCTTGGCCCAAGGTACTACCTAAATGCTGCATAAGATTGCCACAGGCTTTAGTGGTGATATTAGATTAAATTCAATCCTTTTGCTTATAAATTTTTCCAAAGAAATTACATCCACCATTCTTCAGTATAAACTCTCTTTAGCTGCTAAGCAGCCTCTAATATTGCATTTTAAGCCTCGTGTATTGCTGTTTGCTTCCCAGACATATTTAAGCTTTGTTGTCGGTTATAGATTATTTTACCCCAATCATGCAAATCCATAAAAAACAAAGATCACTGAAGTCTTTTGATAGTGACCTGATTCTCAGTACAATATTTAAATAACTTCACGTGACTCTCAAATCTAGAATCATTAAATGAATGAACACAGCAGAACCATTTTACAACAGCTTGCCATGGATTCGAGTATTTTATAAATAAATCATATTCACCATAAGAAAAATTCTAACCAAAAGTACATTGGCTAATGGGTAGGGGGTTTCCTTCGGAAACTACATAGTGGTACGGTTGTGCAACACTGTGAATGACACTGATTTTGGACCCTTGAAAACGGTAAAATGTCCAGTTTTATTTATGTGAATTTTATCACAGTACAAAAAAGTCATTGGCGTGTGAGATGGTTGTAAGGCCCAGAAGCCATCTCCTTCCCCCATGGCCACACCCCTCTTCATTATCAGCATCTCACTTACCTGTTTCCCACTTACAGGAGTTAAATGTTAGGCAATCTTCCCAGACTTCTGTGTGGTAGAGTTTTCCTTCCCGGTGGGGTTCCCAACTAACATGGCAACATTTGAGCACAGTGTTTACTCCCTTCCACCCTTCTCAACACTGTTCCCTCTTTTCCATACACACTATGCACACACGTTTTTAGATTCGAGAGAATGAAAATGTTCACAGTACATGCGTGCAGGCCACTGATGGTCTAAATGATTTTTCTTAATTCAGGTGAGGAATCATATTGTTACGATGACCTATTAAGAATAGTATTTGTATTATTCTCAGAGAAAACTTTATGTGATTTGGAAGAAACGATTATCTTTAAAAATCCCTCAAACATGTTACACTTGGGAAATTTTCGTATTTTAATTAAGACGACAGGGAAGCCGACTGAATAGCAACGTCTATCCCATTTCCATCAGCTTTTTAATTATGCTTGGCCTGGTCGTTTCCACTTGATCCCACATAAATTTTGCATGTATAAATGGAGCTGAAGTTTCAAGACCAGGATCAGGTTTTGCATTACTGACAAAACACATATTTACATGAATGAGCCTCCTTGACTGTATGTAATTAGTCCTGGGACAGGAGACTAATGGGATCCTCAGAGTAAGGACTTAAAGTATTAGTTTCTCATATTTATGATTAATGCTTTTCTTATCAGCCTGAGGCCCTGAATAGGACCATGTAAAGCATGTCGGTTTAAATCATTCTTTGTTACAAAATACAGACATTATACCTCAGTGAAGCCCAGAGGAAAATCTCGGCTTGCTATCTATACCTTCATCAGAAATAAGCCAAGTCAGAGACAGGAACGTTGTTTTTCATTCTTTATACTTTAAATGGTTCCGTAAGATTTGACACACTTAGAATATGCCCTTCCCATCAGCTACAGCTATCACTGTGAGATGTTTGTCTTAGTGCTGTAAGCGCGTGGTTTGTTACATCCCTGCTTATTCATTTATTCATTGATAAAGATCCCCCATAGATCATATACAAATCATAAGTGTCAGAAAGCCATCAGGGACTCACAGTATGCAAATCTATGACTAGACTTTATGGAACAAGGGAATTCATATTTGGCACCAATAGACTATGAATGTTCCCTCAGCAGGCAAAGTCACCTGGTTAAGGGCCACCAAATTAGATTATTTCAAGAGGTTCCCAAACGTTCTGAGTTCATGGTGCCCCTAAGGTCTCAGTAATTTTTTCAAAATGCACCTAAGCCAGAAGAAATACTTAACATTCCAGAGATAGACAAAAAATCACATGATATCACTTTTATGAGGAATCTAAAAAAAAAAATACAGATGAACTTATTTACAAAACAGAAATAGACCCACAGACATAGAAAACAAACTTAAGGTTACCAAAGGGGAAAGCCAGGCAAGGATAAATTAGGACTTTGGGATTCAAAAAAAAGGGATAGTTAGCAGTTCAGTGTATTAAGTGGTTGCATCCAAACATCTTCATTAGTACTGATATCCTAACAACTTTGTAGCTGTTTGAAAATAGCATAAACATACTGGAAAAAGCGAGTAAAAATTTGATTCCATTTTTCAATTATAGCAAATCCTAACAGACAGGATTTTTGCACCTGTTCTGCGCTGCATAGCTTCCCAGCCTCAGACTCAGTGCAGCCACTGCCATACTTGTCTTATTTCCATGGGATGCTTGCTTTTCAGTGCAACCACCACCAAAACCCAGCTTCCCCAAAATATGACAACGTTGGAAAAAACATAGCACTATCCAACATGGAAGTGCCAAATTACCTCTGGCTTATAGTTTGCATGGTTTGTGATTTATGCCACACATATCTGTGTTGCCCTAAAAAATTAAGCATATCCCATGGAGCCCTGGGGTGCCTTGGCACCTGCTGTGGATGCTGCAGAGCTACCCCATCTCCCAGGACTGCTGTGCAAGTCCCAGGACTCATGACGTTCTGTGCATCACAATGTTCCCTTAATTATTTGCTGTGTATCTGCTGTGGTGTTGGACGTGGGCGGGGCCCATATGGACTCTGCCCTCAGAGAACTCGCAGCAGCTTTGTTGGGATGTGAACCGTGGCTACTTTGGTGCAACTCATTGTGGACCTGGGAAAGTGTGCTGAGAGGGACAGCGCGGGAGAGCGGGGTCGGGCGGGCGCAGCTCAGGATGGATGGAGGAGAGCCTGTGGTGATGGTCCAGGCCAGCTGGGGAGCCGACAGACACTGACCATTGCTGGGTGTCAAAGATGTTAACTGTCTACAGTGTTAAGTATCTTAGACGAAAGAA
This sequence comes from Hyperoodon ampullatus, assembly GCF_949752795.1. Classification (NCBI taxonomy): domain Eukaryota; kingdom Metazoa; phylum Chordata; class Mammalia; order Artiodactyla; family Ziphiidae; genus Hyperoodon; species Hyperoodon ampullatus. Next base: position 87,765,631 of record NC_136926.1, read on the forward strand.
CACTGGAGCTTGAGGAGGGCACAAATCTTCCCCATCATCACACCAGCAAGAGGATGGCACGCTCAGGTGGGTCCGATTTCCAAATTTATTCTCCTAAGGAGAGCACGCAACACACACTACTGCCTGAACTGTGAACCCCACCTGAAAGGCAGGCACGAGCTCCACAGAGGCGTTTTACAAAGAAAGTCATCTATGTTTTTAAATGTCCAACCTTTACCATAATAACAGACATCCAAATTTAACTAAACGGATGATTTTTTTAAAAGGTTTATGTTTCCAGTGAGGCTGCTTTATAGGCAATTATCGTCTTGCCAAAGATGTGCGGAGATATCCACTACTGGTGAAAACTTTGTAGAAAGAGGTCCAGATTTTTAGAGGGAGATTTGGTAATAAATGTATATTAAGACCTTAAAAATATGCATACTCTTTAATCCAACAATTCCATTTGCAAAAATGTTGTGAAACTTATCTACATTGATTTCCATCTCAGTATCACTTATAAACCTAAATTTTAAAAAAAATTAAGTGGAATACTAATGGTCCATTCATAGGTTGGTTACCTGTATAGGCATTAGCATTTTTAAGAGGACGAAATATGCATAAATATTCATGATATAATGTTAAAGAGCAAATAAAAGAAACAATTTGATCTTTGATTTGCAACAAAAGGATTGTCAGTTATGTTGAAGTAAAAGGAAGTTGATACCAAAATGTTGTTAATTACTGTCTTTCTCTGTCAACCATGGGTGATGGGGATGTTCAGTGAATGGTGGGTGAAAAAATGGAGACAGCGGGTGTAGACCAAATCGCAAGGTATCTTGCTAAAGAACATCTTAGAAAAGAGATGGTATGAGAGCCAAAAGGAAGTGAGCAATAGAAAGAAAATATGTGTTTGCTGCCTTGTGATGAGTTTTTTCCATTAGGAGCAGATGGGGCAGCCATGTCTCCTCAAGGACCAGGTAATTATCCCCTTGACTGGGCTCCTGAGTCATATAAAAGTAGAAACGGACTGTCAATGACAGTATAGTCTTTGGGCCATCAAGTCTGGTTCCTGCAATCTAAGCCGATTAACAGAGTTAAAGAATCCATAATCTATACTTTCAGTCATTGACCATAGGGATAAAAGGGAGGCTTGGTCTGGATAAAGATAGAGACAACCAGGACTGTCTTCCTCTTTGTTACCACAGCCTGGATGAGGACAGGGACAGTGTACATGTATATTCACGCTGATGTAGGAATAAGTGCAGTGGAGAATAATTGATGTCTGATTAAGATAAAACACTGGTGATTACCTCCAGAAATAAGATAGACTCTAACTCCATACCTAAATATTTTCAAAATGAAATGAAATGAACACCAAGAAAACAAATTGTATTTACTTTTTAGAATAATTTAATCTGTATGTGAAAAAGTTAAGAAAAAGTTAAAGACAAGGCCAATTTCCTTTAAGTTCTATTTGCAGTTATCGAATTTGGTTAAGATGGAGAAAGATTATATATGTACTAGAGACTATTCTGTGAATTGTTATTGAAATATTCTCATTTGTTAAGGCTTATAGATATTCCCAGCTTTCAAAACTAAGTATGCTTTACTCAGATCACGAGAGAAGAAAAATGTTGTCAACACCACACTCCCAGAAGATGATTTGACTTATTAAAATGATCTCTTTAAGAAGATAAAGTAGCTGAATCTCCCTCTGCATGCCACACTTTTCATAGTGGATTTTGAGAGTCAAGAATCAGGGAGTGAGCTATAAATAATCTCATCCTTCTTAAATCCCTTCTGCTCACAGCACAGAGAGAGAGAGAAGGAGGGAGGGAGAGAGAGAGGTAGGCTGGGGAGGGGAGAGGGAAGGAGAGGGAGGGACCCACCCACTTCTGTTGCAGGAAACTTAGGGTTAGAAATTGTAACAAAAAGCAACACTCTTCAATGGATAGGACCTTGGGCTTGGGGTGGGGATTACTTGGAAGGAACTGAGCACTGATCAGGCAAGGCTGAGGCTGAGGCAGCTGGTGACATCCATCCTCCTGGGATGATGGATAAGACCCAAACTCACACCCCCATCTCAGGGCCCATAGTCCCTGCGAGAAGGCTTGGGAGAGCCCTCAGCCCTCAGGTGAGGAGGGGGAAGTGTAGGAGGATGAACAGGGGAGACCTCCTTCACTTTGCTCGACACCCAACATGCTTCCTCCCTGCGGGGGTGTCTACTGCTCAGGGTGCTTCCTGGGTTGACCCACACATGTCAAGGAATTGGGTTTGGCTATGAATAAATCAGTAGTTAGTCCAGAAACTCTTCGTCTGTGTAGTGAGCCTCAGACGTCACACTCTGCCAGTGTATCTTTTAAAATTAATGGAGTCCAGTAAATATCAATGTGAAAACAGAGAAAAGTGGGTAGTACACACCAGATTGTAAACGTGCTGTGCTATTGCTTTAGTCTTTTTCTACTTTGTGGTTATCTATACATTATATATCCAATATATATCATCTATACAGCATATATATCATCTAATACAATCCCTAGTCTTTTCTATTTATGACCTGTTGATGACATGATCAGCTTTCATTTATTTACCCATGAAATGATTTTGAGGGAACATGACAGTGTTGAATGTGATCACAGGGGTGATGATATTTTTAGGTTTTTAAATAGCATCGTGACCTTGAGTTGTTCTGATACGAAGTCTGAGAGCAGCCAGAAGAGGTGAGTGAGCCGTGATGGCTGAACCGATACATCAAGGGTCAGGCTGGACGCCGGGTGTGCAGCACCCAATGAAGAGCAGGCTCTCGAGGATGGAAAAGCAGGAAGACTCTTGTTATGGATCAAACTGGGCCCCTAAAAGTCACACGTCGAAGCCCGAGCCCCCAGGACTTCAGAACACTATTACGTCTGGAGATGGGGCCCTTCAAAGGTGGCTGAGCTAAAACGAGGCCGTCGGGATAGGCTTTAATCCAATCTGAGTGGTGTCTTTATAAGGAGAGGAGATTTGGATGCAAAGAGAGAGCAGGACGAAGGTGCCGGGAGGAAAGGCCCTTGGAGGATGCAGGGAGAAGTCGGGTGTGCAGGCCGAGGAGAGAGGCTGCAGGAGGGCCCAACCTGCCCACCCCTGACCTCAGACCCAATCCCCCAGGGCCCTGAGGAAATAGATGCCTGTCGTCTAGGCCCCAGAGCAGCCTGGGGATCTAACCTCCACCGTGAATTGACAAATTCCCACCTTCAGCCTTCTAGCGCCTGGTTTTGAGATCAAGGTGGGACCACAGCCTGACTGGTCCCGGTCTGATGTGGGAGTGCGGCCACCCCCGTGGGCAGCCTTGCTGGTGAACTTGCTGCCCCCGTGGCCCGTCCTTCCTTTGGCCCCAGCCCCCCTGCAGGGCCTCCTCAGGAAGCCGGCCATCAGCTCCCATCAGCTCCAGAGCAGACTCAACTGCTGTGGCCTCTGCTCTCAGAGGCATGCAGGGGCCTGGGGTCCTAAGCTGCTCAGAGAGGCCGGGATGCTTCCGTCCTGAGTGACAGCCTGAGCAGAGGTGCGGGGGGTCAGCTGTGCCCACCCTGCCTGACACACATCTGGGTCCAACTCGGGGGCCACAGCGACTTGACCCCAAGGAGCAGTTCGGGGCACAGTCTTCCTCATGATTCTGTAGCCTCTATGATATCTCTTAATAAGTCACGTTCCGCTTAAATTCTCAGGAGTCGATTTCTGTCGTTGACACCTACAGATCCTGGTTGAAATCAACTGTGGCTCTTCTTTTTCATCCTGTTTCAGAGACTATCCTGGACCAGCCTCTGGCAGGTCCGGATGGTTCAGGACGTCTTGCTTCCTCCTGTCGGGAGCACTGCTTTGCTATCACTCTGAGTATCGGTAGGACTCCCAGCTTGTGGACGTGTCTGTGCCAGGGTTATGGATCCCACATCTCATCATTTATGCTGACACCACAACCATGCGATTTCCAAGTGCTCCTTAACTGCCTTGACTCACGATTCTCTGCGGGGTCCCAGGGGAAGAGCTGGACGGGATGCCCACTGCCTGCCGTCCCGAGGGGGCAGTGTCTCCTCTTGGGCGGTGAGCTCTGGGTGAGAAGAGGCGGCTCGAGGTCTTCGTCTGCCCCACAGACCCAGCATCCTCTTCTTCTACAAATGCCACGGTCTTGGCTGTAAGATTTGCAAGCACTTTGCTTTGAATACATCTCTGCGTCCAGCTCACTGTGGCTCATCCGTTGCTTTCATGAGACTGAGTCAGTCCAAATTTCAAGGGAAAAGTCAGGGATTCGAAAGACTGATTGCTTGCTCATTTTTTCTAAGGACAGCAACATGGCAAGATTAGAGTGAGCTTAACCAAACCACATAGAATATTTGACACAAAGAAAGAGTAGGTAGGGGAGCGTGTAACTCACAGGAAATACTAGGTTACAGGGGTCCTTGTCTATCAACCTTGAAGGAGAAACAATGTCCTGTGGGAAATGCAGTGGGGCAGAGCTCATGGTTCTGGATCTAAAGCATGCTTGGTGATTTGCCTTTGGAAATTTCTAGTTGGGATGCCAAGGCCATTACTGGGTAGCCGTTGACTACTTAAGTGGCAATGCGAACCCACAGCCTCCCATCCTGTCCTTGGCTAGCCCGTGCCACCATTCCATTTAGGAAAACAAAAGAGACTTTAATGTGAGGGGAGAGTTCAAGATAAAAGAGATTCTGCCAGATAATGGAAACAAAACACACAAAAGCAAGCCTGTTTGGTGCCTGGTAAGTTGGGTTACATCCCAGCTAGTGAAATGGGAAATCTTGAATTCGATCCTGGAGCCTAGGGTTTGTATTTGGAAATGTCCTCTTAAATTGGCACTTTGACGTTAGAAACAAGGGGAGAAGCAGCTCTAATGATCGTTCTTTGTATTTTTCCATAGATGTTTTATGTTAAAACAGACACAATTAGATTTGAAGTCTCATATCACATAATTAGAAGAATCTGTTTATGATAGATTCTAGAACACAGGGTTAGAAGAGATGGACACCATTGCTAAAGCCAATGAAGTAGAAATTCAAAATTAAAATGAATTTGTGTTATCAGACCATCCTCAGAAATCTAAATAAACATATTTTACTGCCTTTACATTTTAGGAGACATCTTTCATTCTTTTGTTTATATTTATAAACAGTTGCAGAAAAAAAAAAACCAAATACAGGATCATGAGTGATTTGATGAACATGTCTTAATATCAAGCTTTATTCACCAAAAATTGACATTTGAAAGTCATTAAAAGCCTGCAATATGATTAACTGAGGAAAGTCGCCATGTTCAGTTCAATTGAAGGGAGAAGACAAACGTGAAATATAAATACAACTTACAATGGATTTAGAAGGCAATATTAATTCAATAACACAGAGGCAGCTAATTAGAAAAATAATGATGATCTGAGTGTGTGATTATGTTTAAGTCAAACTTGAGGGCAGAGGCAGGCTTTGGGAAGACACAGCGCTGTTTCTTCAAGAAGCAGAGGCACAGATTATAATCTCCTTGAGGTGAGGGGTAAAGTTTTCTTACTATTATTATTATTATTATTTTTTTCGGTACACGGGCCTCTCACTGTTGTGGCCTCTCCCATTGCAGAGCACAGGCTCTGGATGCGCAGGCTCAGCGGCCATGGCTCACGGGCTCAGCCACTCCGCAGCATGTGGGATCTTCCTGGACTGGGGCACGAACCCGTGTCCCCTGCATCGGCAGGCGGACTCTCAACCACTGTGCCACCAGGGAAGCCCTTCTTACTATTTTATCCTTTTTCTCTTTCAGAAATTTGGCCAGATTTCCTTTTCTTTAGCATTTGACTTTTTAATATATTTTTAGAATTGGATTTTTGTCTCATGACCATTTTGAATAAGTAGTTCTGGCTTTTCTCTTGTTTCTGCATTCATTTTTCTCTCTCGCCGACTGGGTCCCATGGTCACCTTGCCCCTGTCCAAACCCAGGTGGACCAGGGCGTCTGCCAGTGGTGACACTGGGACTTTGTCGATACAGACACGCAGGGAGCCAAGAGGTGGCTCTTCTGTGGTTTCCAGTCTTTGGCTAATATTTCACTGAAAACAGCAGTGAGTCTGCAGTTTTGTTTTGTTTTTTGTTTCCAGCTCCTTTGCTGGCTGTGGAGAGTGACCCTGGCTATCCAGTCCTGCGTCTCCTCTTGTGATGCCCGTGTAGACATGGCTCTACCCGGAAGCAGGAGTCCTGCTGTCACCGCCTGCTCCTTGGAGACTGGCAGGACCCTGGTTTGGTCTGTGCACCTGGATTTGTTTTCTTTTCCATTTCTGGTCATGACTAGATGTGTCTTTGCCCTGAGTCTATCTAATTTTCATCCCTTTAACCATTGTTCTGTTTTGGAGCACAGAATACATCAAAGCCAGAATTTACAGCACTGACTTGACAATATTTTCCAAAAATAAACAGGAAGTATGAATCTGACTCTATAATATGAATAACTGATTTTATTTTCTTCTTCAGACATAATCTATTAGAGAAAAATTTTCCCTCTCGAATTGAACCCCTAGTCCAGTCATAGTCTTTGCCTTGGAATTCACAACTCAAACAAATGGTTTGATGTCCTGATGCCATGACACAGACAGCAGGTTCAACCGGATTCTGACCTTCAAAGCTGATACCAACGGTCTTTGATACTTACTACTTTGGATGAAGATTGAATTGTTCGAGATTTGTAGCAATATACTTTATGCATATTCTTAAGTCAGAAAGCAACCAGTACTGCTATGCTCTGTTGAAAAGTGTTGTTTGAAAAGAGTTATTTGGAAACAAAGAATTATGTATTTGGTATAGTAAGCTACTCTACAAAGCTTTTCATTTTTTGAAGTGTCATTCTTTCACCCTTGAGAGCCATTTTAGGCTAGAAATAGCTAACCATACACACTTAATGTAGTAATTACATGTCCCAGAGTGATGATGGACACAGACAAGTGTGCTAAAGAACATGCCTGTTTCCTTCAGTGATTTGGTATCTCCATGGAAAGTCGCCCTCATGATGTTCTCCCTGCAAAGCCCAGACCCTTCTCCCTTGGAGCTGCTCTGTATTTGTCTCCCACCAAGGACAACATAGTTTGATTTCTTGTTGACCAATCACGTGAGGGAGGGAAGTGTCCACTTCATAGAGGCAAACCAAAAACGCTTTCATACAAAATTGTAAATCAACTCTACTTCCATAAAAAAAAAGCAAAAAAAAAAAAACCCCACTTTTTATTTGGTAAATGAGTCCCTAAATTCATGTTTGGTTTGAAGCAAAAGGTAATTTGTAATCTGCACAGCATGAAAACAAAGCAAAAAAAATAGCTGGAATAGTTTTAGAATGTTGGTTCGTTGAAGTTTAAATAAGCATGATTATTATAGCTAATTTAAGAAAAAGGATTGAGAGCAGTTTTTAGCAGGGCTGAGTGTGGACAGCACAGTGTGATGGGGTTAACTGATATCGGACAGGGTGTATGGAGCCAGTGGGGTTAGCGCATCTGCAGTCAAGAACTTCGGGCTGAGGGCTCAGCTGTGTGTAACTGCTGGTACTGAGTGGTGTCAGAGCTGCAAAACCTACTTGCCTTTCATGCCTGACAGCGGCATCAAGTCAGGGCTCTCCTCCCAGAAATGGCTAGCAGCCTACATGTAGAGCTGATCCCAAGGCACCCTCTGAGAGCCGGCACGGCCCTGGGGTCAGAGCATCTGACCCCAGGACATGTCTGAGGGCACGTGGTGAAGCAGCAGGGCCCTATAGCAGCTCCTCTAAATCGTTTGTGGGTCAAGTTATTTCTCATGAAAATCCAACATTTGTACACAGCAATTAAACAAATGAAAAATAGATGGTGGATGGTGGGTACCAGATTTCTCACTATAGAACATGTAGTTACAGAAAAGGAGGTAGATGGACAGATGGATGGATACATAGATAGATAGATAGATAGATAATACATAGGTAATAGATAGGCAGGTAGATAGAATGTTGGATGGGCATAGAGATAGATGACAGATGGAATGATAGATGATCGATGACAGAGAGGTGGGTGGATGGATGGAGAGAGAGAGAGAAGTTGTTCACAAGAAGATTGGTTCACACATGTGCATTGCCTCGTTCCATCCGCGAGTTGCCCTAGAACCCCATCAATGCCAACACATCCACCCCAGGTCCAGCTACAGGAGAAGCCTGTAGCATCCTCTAGTGACAGAAAGTCTGAATGTGCTGAATAAGAAAGAAAAGAAAAGAAAAGAAAAGAAAAAAAGGAAAGCTCCTACATGATGGGAGGATGTCAAAGGGACCTGAGAGTCAATGGAAAGAGCTCCCAGGGGCCAAAGCGAAACTATTTCAGCAAGAAAATAGACAACATAGTATTAGATTACAATCCAGAGTATAAAATAAGTATCTATGAGACCACGCTGGTATAAAGCATAATTGAATGAACAAAGCGGGGAGAAGAGACAAATTTCCATAACAGAATTCTAAATAATTTATGCAGCTAGTCCCCCTCAGGTTGATGGACTGTAACTCCCCACCTTTTAAGAGGGGTCTGTGCTTAGGAGGTTGTTCCCCAGAAGTGCAGCATGAAATGGGTGGAGAACACCTGACAGTCACCCCCTTAGCTAGGTGACAGAGGTCAGCGTCATCTGTGATGAGCCCTGCGATAGGATGAACCTCGATACCACGTGATGACAAGGGTTCTCTACTCCTGGGGTCTCCTCCCCAAGCCCGTAAATCCTAATCAGAGAAAAACATCAGGCAAATTCCAGCTGAGGGGCGTCCTACGCGATACCTGTCCAGTGCCCTTCAAACTGTCAAGGTCATCGAAACCAAGGACAGCCTGAGAAACACTCACAGCTCAGAAGAACCTAGGGAGACAGGATGCCGGACAGTAGCATGGTGTCCTGGGCGGGATCCTGGGACAAAAGGACGGACGCTAGGGAAAGGCTAGTGAGGTCCACTTAAGGATGGAAAGCAGCGGATAATAGTGTGCTGTGGCGGATGTACCCTCATCGTGTTAGGTGTTTACGGCGGGGAAGCTGGGGAAGGGCGTGCAGGAGCCCCGTGCAGTGTCTCTGTAACATTTTGATAAAACTAAAATGTATCTACAACAGAAAGTTTATTTAAATATAAGAGAAAAATGTCACAAAGGAACTCTCAGTCGTTGTAGATCATTTTTTCTCCATTTTGCTGTGCAATTCTCCATCCCTGGTTGTACCAACATCTATTAATATTATTTTCCTATGTGACAAGGGTGCCTGGTAATAACTGGGATACCTGTGTGGCGTGAGGTTGCTTCCTCCTACGGTCCTCGTGCCATAGGCCGGACAGGTGACAGACTCCGTGTCTTTCCTCACCCCTGCTCTCCAGGGAAGGGGTAGCTTCTGCGAGCACCCACCCTGGGCACATGCTTCCAGCGGCTGAGGGCAGCAAGGATTCTCAGACATAACCAGGACTCTTCTGCTGCATCACAGCCAATCTTACAGCACTTTCACCCGAAGCCAGTCATCATCTCCCGTTTTAACAGACAAGAACACCTCAACTTTTTATTTCTGCCTCCGAAGTCCCCAGTGCATCATTCTTAGAGTGGTGTTTGAATTTTATTTCATGTTGGCTTAGAACTAGTGTCTCCTTTCTTTGTAACTTTCTGAAAAGCTTAGGACCGGGCAGGCGGCTTCTGAACAGTGAAGGACAGGAAACATTCTTCCCTGAAACAGGAGGGAAAACGGTTAATTTCAATCGCGATGACAGTTTCTCAGTGAACAATGGTCTCTGGGAGCTGACACGGGGCAGTAATGAGTGAGGGAGAGAACTGAGTCACAGCTGCACGGTGCAATCACCGAGGACATCGACTCTCTTCCAGCCAAAATTCTATTAATACGAGTGTCAGCCCGAGAGTAGATCTCGGTGTGGGCGCCTCGGAACAGCACTGGAGAGAAAATGAAGACTATCCTCAGGGACAGACTTCGCTTTTTCTCCGAGAGAGTCTTCATTATTCAGGCATTGTGATGCTTTTCCTTTATTTGTGTAAAGATTAAATTGCACATGATTTCTAGTGTTTCTGCTACTCCAACTGTCATAGGTCGGTGACCTTCATGGCAGGGAGATAATAGATACATCGCCTCTGCTCAGCGACCGCTGTTTCTACACAGCTCACTACTTCCCTATTGTTATAAGTCGAAAGCAATTAAATAAAAATACAAGATAAGGCATTGCAAGCATCCCGAGGATTTCATATACATCCTTCCGTAGCCGTAGTTTCGTAGCAAGATGCGTTATTATCTAGTGGAAGATTGAGAACCAGCAACGCATGTGAGGAACCTGAGTTACGGGAGAAACAAAACATTGAAGAAAATTCAGGTGGAAGAATCTTCATATTGTGGCCTCGAGAAACAAGCTCCCCATGCGTTTGAACTCCCTGTGCTGGTGCCATCGCTAGTTTTGTTCAATTTCCTGTGCTCCCTGTTGACACATAAACTTAATTAATATTGGTAAGCTCATCTTTGGAATAAAATAGTAAAAAAAAAATACTGGGTAGTTCCATCTTTTTAATGGTTGCTCCAATGATAGGGATCTAATAGTTAATATTTAGGAAGAATTGTCATAATAAATATAATTTGATATTTTTATAACAAAAATAATGAGTATACTCTAAAATGTACATTTAGACAAGTGTCCAACTCAGACAAAATGGCAGTGCCGCTGTTGATAATTTCCAATTTCTGTGGAGCCAAGAAATTCTTCCGTTTCCCTACAGCTGGCACCGTTCCCTTTCCTACTTGAGGCTAAGAGTAAAAATAATCCCCCTCTAACCGACCCAGTTCCTCCTTTGGCTGACCTAGAATTCAATTGTTTTTAAATTCCAACCAGCCAATGGCAGATTTCTCCCTCAGGAGGATCAAATCCCCCAGAAGAGATTTCAACCACACGCAGTGCCTGTGTACAGCACCCCTGCTGCTTCGGGACCCTGCTCTGCTGTCCCATCTTTGTTACCATCCTGGGTGTAGCGTACAGTTAGAAGCCCCTGCTCTTACCACTGGCCTCTGCGTCCCCAGCTTCCTGGAGAGAGGGAAGGGGCTTCGAGCTGCTCTTGGTCCCAGCACGTGTGGTTCTCCTGCAGCCCGGACGACACCATGGTCATGGAACAGACGGCCTCTGAGCTCCACCTTGTCTTCTGAGACCTGGAGCATCTGCGTCAATGCCCCTCCCCGGTCCTTGATGGGACGTGTTGCCAGCTGTCCGGGGCTGGGGGGCCTACAGCTCCTGGAGATTCCATCCCTCCATCCGTCCCGCAGATGGAGGAGTCTGTCTTTCCGTCCCTCCTTCAGGGAGGAGCTCCGATAATCCAGGCAATGCACATCCACACACACCCCACTCCCGTGAGCTATGACTCACAGACTCGCTCCCGGAATCCACCCTGCAGGCTGTGGTCTCCAGCCTTGCCGAGCACTCCCCGTGATGCCGCCACGGTGCCCTGTCCGTGTGTGAACCCCCCTTGCTCCCACACTGAGGGCGGAGCTGTGTAACCAGTAGGCGGGGTGGGAATGAGTGAGACGGGGAGTGCAGGCCCCCCAGCTTCTGCCTCGCACGCTGTCGCGGATGAGCACCCTGGGGGGACGGAGGAAAGGCCTGCAGACAGTAGCTGCGTGGGTGAGCCGTCTGGGGCAGACACTGCAGGCCCCGGAGGCCACGGGGGACTGCGGCCTGGCCGGCTGCTGATGGCCACCTCGTGGGAGACCCCGTTCCCACGAGGCTCAGACCCCGTGCCGAGCAGCTCCTGGATCCGCGACCCACAGACCCTGCCCGAGATGACAAATATTCATTGTTGTTCAAGATGCTCCCTGAGAGGGCAGTTTGTCACATGGCAGCAGAAAACTGAAGCACAGACATCAGGACTGGGCCCATCATGCCTCTAAGTTCACAACAAGACCACCCTCCCAGGACACCCCGCTCCCTGAGTGCCCCTTGGGATGGCCGAGCACCCACCCACACCTGCACTCTGCAACAACGCACCATCTCTTGTTGGCTAAGCCCTCTCCTCTCAGGGCTCATCAGCTTCTTGCTCTGTTAAAACCTGCTTTGCCCCAAGCAGTGCTGTTTCTCCTGTGAGCTGCCCAAGGGGGGCTGTTTTCTCTCTCATGTAACTTGGATCTCCTTGATTCATAATCATTTCTATCCCGTTGTCCTTTTTCCTTTGTCAAAACCTCCTGCTTTGAAAACGATGCCGCTAAACTCTACCGCCGACTAAATGATGTCTTCTCGAAGTTTGACTTCTTGCGTCCATGGATTTCCCCCACGTCACTGTTGTAATAACACGGGATGGCTGTAGGTTGTCACGTCCCCATAGATGAGGCTTCCTCACCTGGGTCTCAGTTTACAACAACTGACGATTCTACAACTTAGATTAGTGTTGACAATTGCTTTGCATTTTACTTTTGGGATAAGAGGGTAATATGTGGGGTTATTCCTAGAATTTGATTTATAAAACAGGAACAATTTTGAATATTTCTAGTATAATCATCTATGTCTGGACATTGTTAAGGAATCCACTCAGACACACACACACACACACACACACACACACACGAGCTGCGCTGAGAGGGGACAGGTCCTCACGTTCTTGCCCCTCAGCAGAGCAGTTAGGGTGGCCCTACTCACAGGAATAGCTCTTCATGATTCTGTTCCCGAATCCTGGCCTGGCCCCCCCAGTCTGCAGGCGCCAGCCCCTGACTCGAAGAAAACTCATGTGCATCGGTTCTCAGGAGCATCTCCATCCCTACTCCTTCTGCGCTGTCTAGGGCCAAACAGCTCAGAAATAAATGAAATCACAACATATCAGGTGGGTCCATTGGTGAGAGCACTCACTGGCCATGAATGAGCAGGTGAGCGAACGGCAAACCGGCCCAAAATACTGGACGCCATGCTGTGAGTTTTAGATGGAGATTCGGATCCTAATACCAGTAGGGCCTGCTGCTTAGGAAGAATGGGAGGTGGTGCAGCATTTTAATAGCAGAAGAATAACAGCGATGGTTCTCAGCCACCCCCCTCCAGCCATGCCCCTCTGGGACAGCTGGGGACTTTGGGGAAAGAGCTGCTGGTGTCCAGTGGAGACAGGTAAGGGATGCTGTTGCTGAAAACCCTACAATACACAGGACGGCTCTCACCACAGGGAATTCCTTGGCTCAAAATGTCAAGAGAGCCAGACGGAGGAACCTGGCCTGGACTAAATATAAGGGAGAACACAGGAGGATGTCACTCACAGGTGGCCTGGAGGGTTTTGAGGGAGAGGAAGCACTTAAGCTAGTATTTAAAGTGGAAACAGTGTCTGGGAACCTGGTGGGGCTGGGAGGCGTGGTACAGGAGCCGGGGCATCCGGGCAGGAATGTAAGAGGCTGAGGGAGAAAAAGCCTTCCTGCTTCTTGTTCCATTTGGTGGCAAGAGAGGAAACTTGAAGAGTAGAATGTGGGTATGTTTGGAAGACTTGACTAGAACCAGAAGAAGGAAGGAGAGATGATCTATGTTTAAAGACTTCGAGGGTTAATGCTGTTTAAAGACGCATCTCACTGAACTCCAACTCAAAAAGTTCTAAAAGATTTTCAATGTCACTGACCATCAGAGAAATGCAAATGAAAACCAGGGAGGTGTCAGCTCACGGTCCTTAGGATGGCTACTATCAGGAAAAAATACTTGGAAAATAACAAGGATGTGGAGAAATGGGAACCCTTGTACACTGTTGGTGGAATGTAAAATGGTGCAGCCACTAAGGAAAGCAGTATGGTGGTTCTTCAAAAAATTAAAAATAGAATTACCATATAATCCAGCAAACTCCCTTCTGGATATATATTCAAAAGAATTATAAGGAGGGTCTGGAAGAGATATTTACACACTTGTGTCTCTAGCAACACTATTCACAATAGCCCAAATGTGGAAGCAGCGTAAGTGTCCATGGACAAATGAATGGATAAATAAAATGTGCTCCATCCATGCCGTGGAATGTTATTCAGCCTTAAAAAGGAAAGAAGTCCTGTTACAAGCTACAATGTGGAGGAAACTTGAGGATTTTGTACTCAGTGAAATAAGCCAGTCACAAAAAGGCAAATACTGCATGATTCCACTGAGGTAAGGTTTCTAGGAGACAGACAACTCATAGAGACAGAAAGCAGAATGGGTTCCCAAGGGCTGGGGGAGGGGGAAGGGCAATTATTATTTCATGGGGACAGAGTTTCAGATTTTCAAGGTGAAAATATTGTGGAGATCTGTTTCACACCAATGTGAACATACTTAAAACTACCGAACTATACACTTGGAAAAAGTGAGATGGCAGAAGTCTTATGTGCTTTTACCACAGTCACAAAAAAGTTCTTCATTTGATTGAGGAACCATGGCTCTCTGGGTATGAGTGTGACCCTGTGCTCAAAACGACCTGGGGTTGAATTGCTCAGTTATTCATTCAACAAAGACGTGTAAAGTGTCAGTAGGTTGAGGTCATTGTGCCCCACTGTAGGGATGACATTGTCAACTCAAAGAGCTAAAAGAAGCTTCCTTCTGTTGCTGGGAACTTATAGTCCAGTAAGGAGGTGGATGCTGATTTAACCATAGCCCAAGCAGTGAATTTCAACTGTGATAAGTGCCACTGAGGGTAAGGACATGCGTGCATGAGGTCTTTAGTAGGAGGTGGGTGTCAGGAGGAACAGCCTTCAGACAGACCTGTACGCTGAGATGGAGCCTCACTGAGCGCATGGGGTGGGGATCACAAGGGTGAGGGGCTTCCAGACAGAGGAGTCTGAGCGGGGACAGGGTGTCCTTGGGGAGGGAATCAGGCTGAGAATCTGCTAGAGGAGGAAAGTCGAGGGAAGTGAGATGCTGGGTGACGAAGGACTCAGGGAAGGTCTTCACGTTGGTTGAGAATTCTGCTCAGTATCCTAAGAAATTGGGAAACCACTGAAGGGTCTTGTAATAGACAGACCATGTGCATCCCCACAAATTCTTAGGTTGAAATCCTTACCCTCTGTGTGATGGTGTTAGGAAGTGGGGGCTCTGGGAGCTGATGAGGCCATGAGGGTGGGGCTCTCATGATGAGATTAGTGCCCTCATAAAAGAGACCCCAGAGAGCTCCCCAGACCATTCCACCGTTCAGGGACACAAGGAGAAGTCAGCCGTCTGCAGCCCGGGAGAGGGCTCTCACCAGACCCGGGTTGTGCTGGCACCTGTATCTGGGACTTCCAGCCTCTGGAACTGTGAGGAAGCAATTGTTGTTGTTTACAAATGACCCTGTCTGTGGCACCTTGTTATAGCAGCCAGAATGGACTAAGACCAGATCAGCAGCGTTTACGAGAAATGGGGTATGTGGTGGGAAAGCTCGGATGTGCAGAGAACCTCCAGGGTCCTGCGATGCAGCTCTGTGATCTGCCTCTGGTGACCCATTCAGGGTTTTCTGCTCAGGGATGCTTGGAAGCTGCTTCTGCAAAGGTGGACGACACCTGGTTGGGGGAAGTCTTCATACCTCCAGGTAGCAAAATCACTTCCAAGCAGAGCTTTGTGAGAGATAATTTTAAAAATCAATCTATGTCTTCCATATGAACCTCAGTCCTCTCTACAATTACATAATTTCTTTCTGTGTAAAATGCTTCTAATTACTGCATTTCTGTGTGCTTTAAAACTTCTATATATCACAGTAGCATTATTATATATTTTCCCTTAAAGCGTTCAAGGTGCATTTTCTTTTTTTTAATTAAATTAATTAATTAATTTATTTATTTATTTTAGCTGCGCTGGGTCTTCATTGCTGTGCGCGGGCTTTCTCTAGTTGTGACGAGCAGGGGCTACTCTTCTTTGCGGTGCGCAGGCTTCTCATTGAGGTGGCTTCTCTTGTTGCAGAGCAGGGCGTCTAGGTGTGCGGGCTTCAGTAGTTGTGGCACGCAAGCTCAGTAGTTATGGCTCATGGACTCTAGAGCACAGGCTCAGTAGTTGTGATGCATGGGAGCTTAGTTGCTCTGCAGCATGTGGGATCTTCCTGGACCTGGGATTGAACCCACGTCCCCTGCATTGGCAGGCGGATTCTTAACCACTGTGCCACCAGGGAAGTCCCTCAAAGCACGTTTACATCATCGGTGGGTGCTTGTAAGGAATGATAGGGTAGCGTCCCCCTTTCTTTATGGTAGTGAAGGACCCTGACTCAGACCCCTGGTGTCTTCATCTCAGATGACTTTCCTGAGGGTTTTACCTGGTGCCTGTACCCCAGAGGAAGGTCCCTTCTCACTCAAGGATGATGGAGCATGTGAGATATTGCCGCCCAGAGTCCCCACTGCAAGAGCAAGAAGGGGTATGAGGCACTCGGGCCAGAATCTCAATGTCCATGTTGGCTGCCCCGAGCACCACAGGCAACCTCAATGGTGCATCGGAGGCATCTGTGGGCACCATTCCCGAGATGCTTTCCTTGGTTGGAACTGGGAAGCCGCTGCCCATTGCCAGTGAGCCTCTGTTTGACCAGATGCTTTTGTCGACTCCCTCTCTGGTTTGCATGGGTGTTTGCTGTTGGTCACTGAGAGGGGTCCTCCACCAGAGTCGGTGCACAAACCAGGAGATAACGACCATGGACGGCAGCCCTCCCAGGAGCCTGCATCTCTGGTTGCCAGGACAGATGCTCTGAGCACCCCACTGCTCTCCGAGGGCTCCCCTGCCGCTCTCCTCCTGCAGCCTCGTCTCATGGAGCTTCCCAGAGCGTTTGGGGATCAGGGCTCCTGCTTTGCCCACGTTCCTTCCCCTTCTGAGTGTCCTTCATGAATCTGCAATGCAGCTTTTCAAAACACAGATAAAAAATAATGGATCAGATGATATCAAGACCTAGCACCAGTTGTGACAACTCCACAAACCTGATGCTTATTAAAGAATCCTTCACATTCATCGCAGCCCTATGGAGCTGACAGATTCAACATCCCCGCCACCACGGGCAGCCCTGCAGTGTGCTTGTCCTGGTCCCCAGCAGAGAAACTTGACCTTCAGTTTCCTCAAATTGTCTTCTTAACACCTTGTTGGACTTCTCATAGAATATGAGCACTTAGTCCAACCCCAGTGGTGACCCAAACACGCTGAAATGAGACCCACTCCATGCTGGTGACTGTTTCTCCTGAATATTTTAATGTTGACAATTTTAAATAGTAAACAAATTCTCCCAAAGTTTAAAATGCCTGTAATTTGTCATTTTTTAAAATATCACTGAGATCTACATCATCTTGAAAAAATTGACCAAATTATTTGGGGAAGGTGGAATTAGACAAGAACTGGAGACCAGCCTTTGGAGGAGGGCAGTGTTAGCCCCCGAGCCCCCAGCCCATGGAGAAGACACAGCAGTCTCCCTGCAACCCCCTCGGTTCCCAGGGCCTCTGCTCGTAAAGGAGTCCCCTCCCTGCCCCACTCCCAGGGGAAGCTCCTTCCACAGCTTCACTCTGGAAGAATTCTCTGGAATTCACACTCCCCAGCCACCCTGCCCTCATCCACTGACAACACAAATGCATTCTTCAGATCATGATTGAACACAGTTAAAAATTAATGGAAAATTCAATGTGTATTCAGTTAACTTTTTTCAGTCTATTTCCCTAAGCAAGGTTAAACCTAAGGCCGCATTAAACAGATCAGTAAATGACTTTGTTATGTATCAATGGCAGTACAGACACACGTTCAGAAAAGTTGCACAATTTCTTTAATAAAATTATAATGCCATTCAAACTTGACTGGAAACCTTTTTACTCTAATTCTGTGTGTATGGGTGTGTCTGTCTGGGTGTGTGTGTGTCAGTGGGTGTATCTATGTGTGTCTGTGTATGTGTCTGAGTATGCATGTCTCTCTGTGTGCATATATCTGTATGTGTCTGTGTCTCTGTGTACCTGTGTGAGTGTGTGCCCATGTGTGTCTCTGTCTGCCTGTGTGTGTATGAGCATGTGTGTCTCTCCCTGCCTGTGTGTTAGTGTGTGTGTGTCTGTGTCTCTGTGTGTGTGTGTGTGTCAGTGGGTGTGTCTGTGTGTCTGAGCATATGTGTATCTCTGTGTATATGTATCTGTGTGTGTCTCCGTCTGCTTGTGTGTGTGTCTATCTGCCTGTGTGTGTGCCTCTGTCTGCCTCTGTGTGTGTGTGTGCATGCGTGTGTGTGTGTGTGAGCTCTGAGACCACATGCACGTCCATCGATCGGCCCCCTCTTCTCTGATCGCAGACCTCCCTTGTTCCTGGCTAAGGTACAAGTCTCAGCTGTGAGTTCTGCAAGCTTACTTCATTACTGTATATCATCTGGTACAAAGTCAAACCTGATAAATTAAAGACCAAAAAATAAAAGCAGAGAAGTGGCTGGCTGCATTCTTTCTTGGTGAATCACAATTAGCAAATAAATGAATAGATGACCCTTCATTGTTTCCATCATTAAAAAAAAAAGGGGTCGTGGGGGCTACTGGGAGGATTTTTCGCTAATCGGTCATATCCATCTGCAGCCCTTGTCTCCCAGTCTGCGGGCTGTGGTCTCCTGGCCCAGCCTGTTTATCGAGGTCTCCTGAAAGCCCAGAAGCCCACAGGTCAGAGAATGGGGTTTTGATGGATTATGGGATTGTAACTGTCCAGGCCAGTTGACAGCTTTTATTGGCTGGGAGGATGAGCCTGTAAACCTTTATATAATTATTGTATTAAAGACACTGGGCCTCTGTGTTGATGGCGCTTGTTCAGGGATCAATGTGAAGATAATTTCAAAAATGAATAGTAAGTATTGATCGTCCCACGGTGGAGGCTTATCAGTGGCTGAGGCCGGTGATTGCAATTATAACTTCAATGTCATTTATGATGATATGATATGTATTGCTGAGAAGCAATTTAAACAAAGGCTGATTTAATTCACAATGGATTTTTGTAGTGTGATGGGTAATAAATCACAATCTATGTAATTTTTAGAAATGAACACATGTTGGCAGTAGTTCAGGGCAGTTCCTGAGAGATCTGGAAATGGCCAGGGAGGGGATTTCAGCGCAGAACCCCTTCTGAATGATTGGGCTGTGCTTGGTTCTGGCATTCACATGACCTTGGGGTCCCTGCTGGCAGCCGCTGGTTAATTTTCTTCACTGAGGATACAGTTTAACTTTCTATCTGTCTGCCAATTACCTGACATTTTCAACTTATCACCTTCTATTTTTTAAATGATTGGAGGCACATCCACATTTTGACATTTTTTTTAAAGCAGGTATTCATTGTGTTTGATGCTGAGGCATCACTCGGTCACCCTGCTGTACGATCTCTTTTTGCTAAGAAAATTAGCACCGGTTTACATAACCACATAAAGAAAAAATCCAGCCATGTTTTAATTGCTATTTCTCACACACCCTTGGTTAGATGTTGTCAACTTCCAAGTTTCCATCTTCAGGCCGGACTATGAGTGGAGACTGTCAAGTGGTCTCTCGGGGAAATCACGCTCAGCAGTGCTCACTGGGAGATGGTTTTCTTCTTTAGAAATAGATCCTTGTAAGCGAATCATTAAGGAATATTGAAATAACGTGAATGTACTGATGAAGCCCTCTAAACATAGAAAAATTGGAGCAGCGGCCATGAATGATAACTTGTGGATTTCAGGTATTATGATACCAACAACTCATCTTACATCTGTGCATTGCAAAAGTAGTGAATTTAGGTATTTCAAAGCTAGTGGATGCAGACTGAGCCCTAGGAAAGAGTCTTAAAGGATTAGAAACTAAAAATAGAATCCAGGCTGGGTCTGCAAGAGGCCAGAGTCCCCTGGTCCCACCCTGATGGGTCACGTGGAGAAACGGGGAGGACCCCCTGTGGCACACGGCCACAGGGAAATGGAGTGGTCGCATGTCCCAGGTCAACATTTATAGTAAGTGATTCAGACTCAATAAACAAGGACATGCTATTGGAGAGGAGTTCTCTCAGTTTATAGATTTATAACCATGGCCCTGTTACTGCAGATTCTCCAATGCACAGCACACAGGCTTTAGCCCCAGGGAGTAAAAATTAAGAGAAATGTGGTAGGATCCTACCCTTTGATTTTCACATTATTTTTTGACGTGTTAAATCTCCCTCTGTTTTCTAAAAGTAGTCATGGTGTTATGAATGCTCCCTTTTCGCATGGTGGGAAACCTTCTGTTTTCTTTTTACATAATGTACCTATATCATGATTTTGAGGATGTGTGCTTCTCATAGCCCATTTACCCCATTAAACAAAAGCGCTGTATTAAGTACTAATGATCTCACAGACCACCCCCCGCCATGTTTTCTCCACCTCTGAGTCTCCAAGGCTGTCTGCCCCGCTTTCTCAATTGCGTTTGTCTCTCACCTCGTGGAACACACTCTTCCCTGTTTCTGCTTCTGTCTCCTGACCTTCATCACAGGAAACATCACGCCCCCCTCATTCTATTATCACCAAATCGCATGGAAAAGACCTCCGGGTGGTTTCACGGTCTGGGGGATGGCACACACGTCCCGAGTCGGAAGAGGGACGTCCATCCTGGACCTTCGCCTGCCAAGACCTGGCTCCAGTTGTCAAGCCTGCTCCCCCGAACCCCACCACCGCGTCCCACGTGGCGGCCAGCAGGGGTCCTGCCTTGCCCACAGCTGTTTCCTCTGAAGATGCTTCTGAGAGAATAAAGCTCCTCGTCACATAGGGATACTGTGTCCTCTAGCTTGGACCTTTGACTTACAGTCTAGAGTTGGACTTTTTACTATCAAAACATTGAAATAAATGCACCACCACAGACACGGACGGAGTTCCTCCCATTTGCTGGGCATGATGCTAAGTCCTCTGGAAACAGAGACAGGATGAGCCTCTCTCTTGGTGGAGCTCGTCACCCAGCACGTGGGAGCCACATGCTGGGACCGTGGTGGGACTCCCACCACAGTCGACAAAAACAGAGAAGTGCTGCCTGTTCCAGGGCAGGGTCGGCCATCTAGGACGTCTGTCTGGCCCGGAAGGCGAGGTCAGGCTTCGCAGAGAAGTGGCGGGCAGCTTCACTAGCTGGACAAAGTGAAAGGTGCTTAGTTAAGAGAGCACAGCATGTAGAAAGATGTGAGGTCTTGAGACAGCACACAGGTTGGGGAAGGGAGAGAGCAAATGTTTAACTGGGGAAAAGGAACACCAGCAAGTGTGAAAATGGGGAGATCGTTTTTAGGGACAAGGGTTACTTTTAATCCCACCATCTCCATATTCTATTGTTCTGATGAATTATCCATTTAATAGCTTCCTCAGCAATCATTTTGGAAAGTTATACCAATAAAATACGATAGTCTTTAAATTTTCCCCAATTTAAGACCTCATCACCTCCTGTAATAAGGATACAGTTACAGTGGTAGCGCTGTACTGTACTGAAGAGCCAGTGCACGTCTAACGAGGAAAACGCCTTTGCATCTTGAGTTTTCTACTGTTTCCCATGTTTCATTTCTACTGGCAATAGAAGTGTAACTAACTGACTCTTCAACCTGGTTGTACTGTTTCCTCACTAAAGTTAGAAACTGATATTATTTGGAAAAACCTTATGTTGTATTATTTTTATTTATGGTTCCTTTTCTTTTGCTTTGGTTTCAACGTATTCTTGAAAATATTGTCCTGGGAGAACATGTAACAAGAAGATATGTGACCTGAGGGATCTGTGTGATTTTAACAATTATAACCATTCAATCTCAAAGCATGACCCTAAGAAAGAAAAGGTCGAGATCTTTCGAATGACTTACCTTGTATTGATGATATCATATTTGGATACTATTGTATTTAGTTGTGTAACAGTATATTTGGATACTATTTTATTTAGTTGTGTAATAGTATATTTGGATACTATTTTATTTAGTTGTGTAGTAGAATATTTATTTTATTTGGTAAACTATTTACATGTTGTGCTTTCTTGCCTTTGCAGGGGGTTGGTGGAAGGAACATTGCAATTTTATTACTATTGCTGATATTAATCACGGGGACAGTTTCTGCTCAGTGAACACTTCTAAGTGTAAACCAGACACTGTGACGATATTTTTCAGAAACGATTTCATTTCAGCTTTCCAGCGGCTCTCTGGGACAGTGGCTCTAATTATTCCCATTTTACAGATGAGGAAATAGATGCACGGAGGGAAGCCACCCAGCCACGGCCACACGGCTCCTCGGGTTTGGCAGAAATGCAAACTCAGATCTGCCTGATCCCAAAGTTAGTGCCTCAAAATGAGTTGGAGCCTCTAAAAGACATTCTTTTTCTCTAACTGGATTACGACCTAAATAATTTTAAGAAAAAAGGACATTTCATTCTATTTCTCCATTATCTATTCTGAAAATAGCAGCTCTCATAGCTGAGGAAAAAGGACAACAAAATCTTGCCTTAGGTGTGAATGAGCGGGTTAATTACAGGCCCTCTGAAGTCCCATTCTGTGCCTCATCAATGACACACTGAACCACTGGTCCCCACTGACTGACAAGCCCTCCCCCAGGCCCTGAGCCAGCGGACGGCCCCTCCTGAGGATGGAGTGGCCTCCAGCCACTCCTGCACATCCGCCCCCGCCACGCCCGGTTCCCCAGCCTCCTCTGTCCTCCCTGGAGAAGAAGACCCTTCAACTGGCCCTTAAGATGCTGGGAGACCTCACGGTCAGAACAGTCCCAGAGGCGGGGGCCTCTGCCACAGCTGCCCCCATGGGCATCGTCCCTCCTCTCCCCTGGCAGTAATCCTTCCACACAGGCTTTCCTTGCTGAGTCTGGATCTGTCTTTTATTGGACACTGATCTCTATCAATATGGAATAAATTATGCTCAATGAATTCAACTTTTATGAAGCAAATGGCTTCTTCCTCTTCGGGTTACATAAGCCCAGTTCTACCACTGTGACAGCCACATACACAGACGTCTCTGTCCCCCCTTCAAAGCTCCCACTAAGTGTCAGTCTCACAGTTCTGGAAGACTCCTGAACAATTATTTTAAGGGGCAACAGATTTTATACATGAACAGATAACAGAGTAGGCGGCTCTGTGTCCTGTGTTATGAATTCTGTTCAATTAAATAAACTGTCCTGCCTACATCCTCCCTCCTGCGTTCACCAGGGTGGCCATGGGTAACAGTGAGGAGATCAAACCCTACACCTCAGTGAACAGAGGCTGAGGGCAAGTGGTCAGACACCGGCCGTGGCTGGACCGTACCAAGCTCGTAAAGAAAGGCCCTGCGTGTTGCGAGAAGCCAGCACCCAGCGCCTGCTCACTTGTGTTAGTGGAAGGGGTCAGAGATGCGGATAAATCAATGTGTCCGACTATCCTAAAATAATTACTATTGATCTATGGAAGACTGGAATTCTTGCCTTTATATTTGAATATCGATATATATGACACCCTGGCAATCCAGAGTCTTTCAATTAAAGTGATGATGACACCTTCTAAAAATACCCATCTGAAGCGTGCCTGCCAATGCCCTGGCCTCCGAATCCTTCCTTATCCCCCTCACACACCGTCCACCACGCCCCTCCCCGACCAGCAGAATGGACCACCTCTTAGAATGCGCTGGAACTTCATAAGTTGTGGTTCCTGCTGGAAACACGTGGCTCATCAAATAGGACAGTTTGGGGCCACTCACAGGAATGGGCCAGTGGGAAGGGCCCAGGATGCTCCTTGGAGGCCAGGTTTACAGGAGGGGTGCAGGGAGAGCTTCTAGGACTGAGAGTCAAGTAAAGAAGCGCTCCTGAGACCCGCATGGCCAGTAGTGGGGCGATGCTCCCTCTGCAGGGGCTGTGGTTTTCAGTGGTGGGTTCAGCTGGCTTGCTTCCCCCAGAAGGGAGCTGAGGGACACCCCCGCTCGTGGGGTCTCCATCTGCTGACACCTGCTGGAGAACCAGGGGCACCTTGTATGGAGTCCACGTGGTCAGCCTCTGTGGGCACAAGGTGGGTGGGCAAGCGAGGGTGGGGGTCAGAAGAGGGAGAAGAAAGACACCTGCCACTGAAACCCACCCCTGGGTCCATTCTAGGACACACGTGACGTGAAACAAGAGCAGAAGCACAAGCCTTACGAGCTGACAACTAAATAAAAGAGATGTCACGTGTGCTTGTTCCTGAGCTGCAGTGACGATGCACCTAATGACGGAGGTAGAAACAAAGCTGACTTACCCTCACGTGAAAGGTTATGGGTGACTTGATGGGGAGAGTGAATTTTTAGACGACAAGAGAGTGGTGTGCTGTTGACAGATGCCAGAGGAAACCACTCGAGCTGTGGGCGCTAACGAAATACAAGTAGGGTAATGCAGAGAAGTGGGGAATTGTTCGGAAGTCCTGGGAGGCCTGTAAACTACATTCTGTAGACAAGAAAGAAGCCCCAAGGTTCCCAGGCAGAGGATGGGTGGCATTCCTCCATGTGGAAGGATTATGTAGCAGTGATGTAACGGGTGGACTTGAAGTGAGGGGAGTTGGGAACAGGAGAAGCGGTTGAGGAGTGACTGCAGTTGTACAGAGATGCAGGTCTAGGTGATGCTTAGGGCAGCTAGGGAGGTTTCAAAAAGGAGAAGACGTAATTCAGGGACCACTTAGAAGCAAATTTCAATGAAGGGAAAGGAGACAGACTCAATATTCTTATTGATAAGCCATTAACCAGTAATAAAGAGGGGAAGAGAGTCGGATTAAGAATGCTTTTGAGGGAGGTACACATGAGTTTCAGATTTTTTTTTTTGCTTTCATTTTAAATGATCTGCAATTTATAACAAAGCAGAAACAAGGAATTAAAAATGACCATAAAGCATAATCATAGCTTCTAAGAAATAATGACTGGTTTTACCATTTCTGATACATTCATTATTAAATATTATATAATTGTTGGTGGCAGACATAATTTTCTATGTAGGAACTAACACAACAGTTGACATCTAGAAGGGACTGAATAAACTTGTGTTGTATAAATAAATTTTCTTTGTAGAAACTTAAATCATACACATATATATACATATATATAATCTCATAATATTCCATAATATGTGTTTACTATGATTTTTAGCTATTTATTCTTGGAGATTTTAAGTTATTTGTAATTTTCATTATCATAATATGATAAATATTTTACAGAGAAAAGTTTCATTTTTCTATGATGGTTTGTTTAGTAGAAATTAAAATTTGTTTGGGACACGTTTCAGAGCCTCAGCCTTTAGACGGCTATCCAGATGGAGTTGTCTTGCAGGCAGTAAGGAACACTGAAATACTAAATCTACATTGCACATTCCTAATCTTCCCATCTCTATCATTTTTTTTTTTTCTTGGAGAAAGCTCAGGAAGCCTGGAAATGGCCAGTGACTTAGACCAAGGTGTAAGATAGAGACAGGAATGTAATGGCCCTTGGAGAAGGGTTTCCGGGGGTGTGAGAGGTCGGGGCTGCTGAGGAGTAGATGAAGGGGACGTTTCCATGGGTGCAGCCACAAGAAAGGCGTGCAGGCTGCCATCACCTCCTCAACAAAAACGCTGAACCATTTTTGTTTCCTTTCCCTCTGAGGACAAGGTCAGGGCTGGCAACACTGATCTGGAATTGCTGGGCTATAGATCTGGGTCAGAGCCCGAGGCTGGGTGATACCGCTCACCAAGAAGGTGCAGACAAAGAAAAGGTAAATCCCGGGGGAGACCGTGGTGGCAACAGGGAATGACCAGGTGGTGCAGAAGTCCAAGAGGGAAGGTCATCGGAGTAAAGCATTTCCAGGGTCAAAATATTTACCTACAAGGTATTTTCCCCAAAGACTTTTAAAAATACTATTAGATGCCTTCATTTCCGAAAGGGTGCATCCAACACATCCTTCAGTCCCCACTCGCTCTGGCTCCCGGATACTCTTCGATATGAAATGTCAAGGTCCACTGCAGGAAACTCATCTTTTTTTTTTTTTCTTACTGTTTTTCCACTTAACATTTTAAATTGTTTATTTATTTTATTATTTATGGCCGTGTTGGGTCTTCGTTTCTGTGCGAGGGCTTTCTCTAGTTGTGGCAGGCGGGGGCCACTCTTCATCACGGTGCACGGGCCTCTCACTATCGCGGCCTCTCCTGTTGTGGAGCACAGGCTCCAGACGCGCAGGCTCAGTAGTTGTGGCTCACGGGCCTAGCTGCTCATCGGCATGCGGGATCCTTCCAGACCAGGGCTCGAACCCGTGTCCCCTGAATTGGCAGGCAGATTCTCAACCACTGCGCCACCAGGGAAGCCCCAGGAAACTCATCTTTGCAAGCAAGAGGGCACACATGGGGGCGGGGTCTGTAGAAGAAAGGTGAGCAAGATGGAAGCTGCAACATTTTGTAGAGGAGCCAGTGCAGGCTGCACGCTGTCTTGTCAGCTTCAGTCTCGAGTGAGGAGTGAGCTCACTGCATCTCTAAGACAGTATTTCCTGTTGCCAAGATGTGAAGGAGCTAATTGTGTTTTAAATAGTTCACCTTACAAAGAATTTTCTTTCTCCATGTGAAAAGAGCTGTGATTTATTAATTTTCCTTTCTATTATTTGCTATAGACTTTCTTTAGCATCTTCTTCATAAATCACTGCTCTATTGAAACCAATCCTGAAATCACAGTGTAATTAGTGTAGATTGCAGGACATGTGTAAAATAAAACATATCTCAGCAGCACCCTTTCAGGAGGCAGTGGAAGGGGCCCTTCACTGAGGATTCCCAGGATAGCATCTCTCACCTTGGCAGACAGTCCAACATAAAAAGTGACACAACTGGGGAGTAGGCGCTTTAAAAAGATTGCCGGGAGATGCTACAAAGAACTAAATTAGTAAAGGAAACTTAATTATCTTGTCTCCAGCCTTCCTCTGGTCAGTATCCCAATTGAACGGAGACAAAACTCAGCATTTTTATAAAGGTACTACTTCAGACTTACAATGATTCTTTTCTCAACCATCTATCTAGAAATGCACTGGCCATGTTTGTTTCTTTTCTTCAGATTTAGAAAGAGTATTACGCCCGATTCATTAAAATATAAATATCCACACTCCCCTCTTTTCTTTAAAGCAGCCAATTTTGACAGCTTTCCAACTTAAAAAATGGGAACAGAGAAATTTTTAAAGAAATAAACTGTGTAGTATGAGCCACTCACTTAGATACATATCAAAATACTGTAGAATGTTCTGTCATGCTGCCTATTTTTATTCATACACAAACACACCCCACATGTATGTCATAATAAAGACAGGAGAGAACATTCTTTAAGCCACAGGTGTAAGTGTTAGCAAGGTACAGAAAATGCGATTAAAGTCATTTCAGGAGAACCCACATTCGTGAGAAAGGATGTTTAAAGAGGAGGAAGCCCATTTTCTTTCAGATTATCTATCTGCTTTTTTATAGTATTTTCAAGTTGTCTTAAATGACACTTAATTGGGAAGAGAAGAGATCCATCAGAATTTACCTTTTACTTCTGTTTGGTCTGTTTTCCATGACCTCTTTGCTCAACTTGGAATTAAAGTTAGTAGAATCCAAAATTTTTAACCATGTTGCTTTTAACCTAAAGAAAAGCAAAGTCAATTTATTGGGAAATTATCAATAGCAGCCTCTTCTTTCTACTTGAGTTTGGTGATGTATTCACGGTTACAGGTGTAGGTGGGAAGATTCAGCGTAGCTTTTATGTTGGTGGTCAGCCCTGTAAGGAAGGGTCCAGGTGAGCACAGGGGTCCTGGTGGACTTGGTCCAGGCTGGGAAACTTTGGGGAGTTCGTTTTCATCCATCTTCCTCTGAGTTATAGGACCAGGACAGCATGCCTTCCATCTCTTGCCATTCCACTTTCTTTTTTGTTTTATTGTTAATTACTCAAATGTGTGATTTTTAATTCCTAAGTTATAATGGAACCATGACCATCGATGTGAAAAGACCCAGTGATGATGGAACAAAGAGAAGAAAAGAAGTTGGGTCCTGGAGAACCTAAGCCAACTTAACAATGGAAAGGCTACAGTGGGGATGGAAGCATTGATTACTTTTGGAAAAGTATAAATTTCAATGGTGAGAAGAATGTTTTTAAAGAAGACTACCACTGAACCCTTTAATCTTTTGTTTGTAAGCCTTATGTTGCTTCTGAAATCTGATAATCCACTTTTTTTCAAAATTTCACATTAAAAAAAATCTTTTTGGCTGTGCCACGTGGCATGTGATCTTAGTTTCCTGACCAGGGATAGAACCTGGGCCCCCTGCATTGGAAGCACGGAGTCTTAACCACTGGACCACCAGGGAAGTCCCTGATAATTTACTTTTTAAATGTCATATATTTGAGACAGTTTGTAAAGGCTATTACATAAAATAACCCTGAAGATTTTATGTATGTATGTATGTACATATATATATATATATATATATATATATATATATATATAAAATATTTCTCCAGTTTTCTTATACTCTGAAAATCATGCTGTGCTTTGAGGCAAAAACATGATAGCATGGTGGTAAAAATCAAAAAAGAAAAAATACAGCAAAGCATTTTTTTGCAGTAACACCTGTGTGGAGTCGCTTTTGCACAACTTGGTGCAATAGTGCTGATTTAGTTTCAACTAAAAAGATGCGGAGACAGATACAAACCCTTGCTGCTGTTTTATAGACTTATTCTATCCTGTTAGCCTCTGTGTATGTATTTGTATGTCTCACGCACACACACACGAACCACACAAGCCCACACACGGGTACCAATCGCCAAGGCAGCTCCCTGCTGATCTTCACGTGGAGTATTTCTCTGTCTGCAGACCTAACTATGTGCCATATCATGACTAGCTCAGGGGGAATCATTCGAACCAATGCAATTTACTCAATATTGGTCAGTTTGACTCCTGACCCTGGTCCCTCGGCAGCGTATCCTTGGCAACCGTGTGTGAAGTCGGGATGTGCTCATTGGTCTCATCTGTGACAGCTTGCTAAAGGCTGCTGGACATAGCCTGGTCTTTTCACAGAGAATTAGAAATCCGATGATATACGATATTCTGATCAGATTGGTATTTACACCAGGAAAGCCACAGCCGTGGGTGTGTGCTGTCCACACCGTCCGGTTAGCTTCTTACATAGGTCATGGCATGGGATGGGAGTTATTTTCTTTGTTGTTTTATTTTGGGGGGAGGGGAAGGAGTTAGCGAATGTTTTATCACCTGTTTGTGAGATCACGTCATCAGAAATGGATGAGCTGATCCACAAATTGGCAAAACAAGCCAGAAAATTTTGTGGAAAATACCTCTCAGAAAATATCATAGGATGTTTTCATTTCTGTGTTTTAAGTAAGCATAATTACAGCAAAGGCACACTATGTCTGTATGTATAACCGAGAAACTGCAAAAGTGGGCCATCTATAAAGACAGGACATCATGCCGGAGTCGCCCAGAAAATTCTGAAAATACCACTTATGTAGAGGCTGTTACTGTCAAATAACAACTCGAACTCAGTAGGATCTATTTGTCGCTGTAACACATTTCCTAGCAAACTGTGGGGGGATTTGGGATGATGAATTATTATAAATGAATAGCCTGATCTGCAAGTATGGAAAATGACTCATTGTCTCACATGTATTCCCCAAGTTTCGTGTGAAAGAAACCTCACTTAGCTGGCGTTAGAAGAATTATTTTAATTTTATGCATGATTTCCTTTTTTGATATTTAGAAATAACGGGTGTTCCTTTTCAGGTAAAAGAAAATAACACTGAAGAGTACCTCCGGAGTCCTGATAAACAAAGTAACATGTGATTCCAGAGCCCGGAAGCAGATCATGGTGACGAACACAGCCCAGTGATGTATCCCCAGGTGAAAATTCCAAAGTCAAGAGGGAAACCCAGCGGGAGACAGAGGAGGGAAGGTGGCCAAGCTTTCTCCACCTGCCGACTCAACATTCCTGGGAAAGGTTTCTAGAGAAAAGAATTGTAAGATCCTTCACGCTTCCCTGCGAGGATGACTCTGGGGAGGGTGCCCACCATGACCACAGGATCCTGGAAATGTGAGTGATGGTGATTTGGGAGGACTTCTTCTGCATCTATAAAACCTAGTTAATATTTAGCTATTGTGGAGGCATATAATTTTGATCCTCTGTTGAGGGACAGACAGTGCTTTCCTGAATTTGGTTAGTGTGTGCACTTCGGGTTACGCCTGATGTATACAAAAGGTCTGTATTATGAAGTTAGGACGTCTTTGTTTGGCCACATCTTGACTATTTAAGGGTGTGCCCAGGATCAGCATGAATGTTACCTTGGTCATTTTCACCTCATGCTGTTCCACACTGTCATGCTCAGCTTCCTTCATCCTGACCAATTTATTGCTTCTACCTGCAGATAAAGAAGTGTGGCAGCACAGGGCTGTGCAGGGGGGTTTCATGGAGACTCTCCTGTCAGTGTGGGAAGAGGGTACCATGGGGCCAGGGCACAGGCAGGCTGCTTGGCCATCTCCACCTCCCGGGGTGGGTGGCTGCCCGGCTGCCGGGCGCACTCCATGGGGTCCTCGGCTCCCCTGGCCCTCTGCGCATCCTGCCTCAACCACACAGCCTGGCTTCCACCCCCCATCTTCCTTCCTTCCGGTGCTGCTCCCCAGCCAGGGACGCTGCTCCCCCGGCTGGGCCCCGTGTCCCCCTGCCTTCTTCAGCTCTGTGCTCCGAAGTCACGTCTTCAGGGAAGGCACTCCCAGCCACACCCCAGAGCCTGCTCCCTGTGACGCGGGCACGGCACACGTCATCCAGATCCCCTGTACCTGCTGATGTCGGCTCTTCACTGCCAGACAGGAATGGGCTACACCATGGGCTCACCGTCAGTTTGAACTTGTCGGGAAACTCCCACAATGTAGCAGGAAATAGGTGCTCATTAAAAGTCACCAGATGGAGTGCAAGGCACGGCCTCTCCTCCTCACCTCCTCCCCCTCCTCCCCTACCGGTTCCCACCGCACGAGTCTCTGTTTTGTAAGGACCCCTCCTCACCAGGCACACTGGCCAAGAGGCTCCTTAGGGCTGCTCTCGGGGGCCCTTTGCCCATTTCCATATTCAGTTGTTTAAGGTGTCATCTCTGTGTTTCTTTCTTTCTTTTTTTAATTGAAGTATAGTTGATTTACAATGCTGTGTCAATTACTGCTGTACAGCAAAGTGACTCAGTTATACACATGTGTATGTTCTTTTCTTCATATTCATTATGGTTTATCCCAGGCTATTGAATATAGTTTTCTGCACTATACAGGAGGACCTTGTTGTTTATCCATCCTATACATACTAGTTTGCATCTGCCAATCCCCAAATCCCAGTCCTTCCCTCCCCCACCCCCCTTTGGCAACCACAAGTCTTTTCACTACGTCTGTGAGTCTGTTTCTGTTTCGTAGATATGTTGATTTCTGTCGTAGTTTAGATTCCACCTATAAGTGATGTCACATGGGATCTGTCTTTCTCTGTCTGACTTACTTCGCTCAGTACGATCGTCTCCAATTAAAGCTCCTGAGAGGGAGTGACATCGCATGGCTGTCTGGGAGGTTTGGGGCGGGTCCCCTGGCTGCTGCTCATGTGGAAGCCTGGGGAGGGGAGGAGTCTCTGGGTGCAGCAAGGTCACTAGGGTCGCGAAGGCCGGTCCAGAGAGTGGCAGGGCTACAACCTCCTACACCTGGACTAGGGGGTGGCCAGTCAGTCCAGGGAAGTCTCAAGTCATTTTATAAACACAGTCACTGGGCTTCCCTGGTGGCACAGTGGTTGAGAGTCCACCTGCCGATGCAGGGGACACGGGTTCGTGCCCCGGTCCGGGAAGATCCCATATGCCGTGGAGCGGCTGGGCCCGTGAGCCATGGCCACTGAGCCTGCGCGTTGGGAGCCTGTGCTCTGCAACGGGAGAGGCCACAGCGGTGACAGGCCCGCGTACCGCAAAAAAACAAACAAACAAAATAAAACAGTCACTGTTTGTTTACGATTAAAATAAAGCATATATGTAACTTTCGTAATAAATAAATAAATATATGCAAATATATAAAATGAGAACTTTTTAAACAAAAACAGTTTTCCATGAGTTATATTATGTACACTATGCCTCTTTTGTGGCTCCGTTCTTCTAGCCATATATATCACTGTTATCAGGATACAGTAGCTAAACAATATCTATGGGTTGGAACTTCTAACATAAATAAGATCGTGAAAGTTACAGTGATGGAAAACACAACCTTTGCCTTCAAGGACCTGATATTTTTACAATAAATTTTGCTATAAATTTCACCCCCTCATTATTTTATTACTCTTATACCCAGTGAGAATAAAAAATTCTCTCTAAAAATCTTACGATGTTCATAAATTTCTGTGAACATTGTTGAAACAAATTTCACGTTTAAAAAAACAAGTATATATTTTTGGAAGGATCAAATTACTTTGAAAGCTTTTAAACTAAGGGCACATTAAGTCACCCTCTCCCATTTTATTCTTTCTACATAGTCACCAAAAAACAACAAAATTTCTTCGCATCCATAAGATTACCGAAATTATCTGTAAAATCATACTTTTAGAGAAACCGGCATGTGCGCATTTGCTTCTAGGGAGTGGGTTTTACAGGAGAAAATGGCCTGGAACTCAGCCCGGCTGTCCCCACCATGTCACTGGTCATGCTCAGCTTCCAGGGAACCATAAAGACCTCTGTGAACGTTCAGTTACTGGAAAGACAAGAGTTGGAGTGTATAGTGTGTTATGTCAGGACAGGACATTCTGCATCTTCTAGAGCAGAGGTGGTTAAGCTGTATCTAGGAGCAAAGCTCATGCTTGGAATAGGATTTGATGTGTAAAACAGCCAGGCAGCACCCATTCTGGGTGGTGGTCCCTGAGACCCCCGGCCGTGAGCCCAGCCCAGGGGACCAGCGCTGCTGAATTCCCTCTCCCCATTTCACTGCCCAGAAGTCTCCAGTGGCAAAGGGCTAAGTTCAACCTAAATGGAGATAATGAATGAATCAGGACCACAAGTCCGTTCTCCCAGCCCTGATCCAGGAGGCTTCTCCTTGGTATGGAACTGACCTACACATTTTCCTGTTCAGAGAAAACTGATCATATTGAGAATATAATGCTCTCCATCTTGGCTTGAAATCAAGCAAGAGTTTTTGATTCTAGAATCCAAAGAGAATCTACATTTCAAATGGCCCCAGACTTTAAAATATTCTTTTGATATGTTTAAAATACAGTCTTTGAGAAAATTGCTTATTTTCCATTTTCTACCTGAGTTTGAGACAACTTCATGATTTTGATCTAGTGCAAATTATATTTTTTCCTATTACTATTTTCTTCTTATTACTGAAACTGCTCATTTTCCTCCCCAATATATTATTTATAATTTTTTCTCATTATGTGGGGGTGGTGGGTTGTCCTGATTAATTGTGAAGGCTTTTGAGTGTCACAGACTGAGGCTGAAATCTTTGTCCTGTCCTGAGAAATCTCAGGCACTTATATCACTGCCTCTTCTCTCTCCTCTCTGTGTAGACTCTTACCCACTTCCTTCACTTGTGATCGATAAATGTTACGCAGAAAACTCTGAAAATTAGTTTTTGTAATAATACACCTCGTGTAACTTTAATGTATGAGTATTTTTTATTTAGTGCTTGTAATTATTTTATCTGGGAAGCTTTCCTCCATACTTACATTTCATAACACTTTTGTTATTGTTTTCATTATTTAATTTTTATTATTAAAATATTAATTATTTTCAATAATTAATATTTTATTATTAAATGATTATTTTAAATGTACCTTTGAATTTTATTATTAAAATGTCCCTTTTTTGAAATAAAGATGCCAACCTTAATGACGTCTTATAATGAAAATGCTAACTAAATACCACATTCGTTTTTACCAGTCAGTCGAACACATCAAGTGTTTATGGTCAAGAACCAAATTGTGTGATTTGGGGAAAGAAATGCTCTTTCACACTCTTCAGAGGCAATTTGCTAAATCATACTTATCATCACAAGCTGAAGTTTTTATTTTCTGAATTCATTCCCAGGGAATAAACTAACTCATCTCTTAGGAGGATAGAAATTCTGTGCTGTTAAAGTGGTTTGATCATGAATTTGGGATGGAATGAGGTTTTTTTCCAGGTGCTCACTTAGATCTGCCTTCATGATGTTCCCTGCCTCGCTGGTGCAGGCCAGCAGGACAGGAAATGCCAAGTGTCCCCCATGCCTGGATGCTCTGGGGTGAGCAGATGGGGGGGTGCTTACAAAACTAAGGGCACAGCTGGCCAGAGTGGGGAGAGCCCTACGCTGTGTTCCTTTTGGGATGAAAAGCCTACAGCAAACAGACACAAGGCTCATCTGATACCACACATTCAAAAGGAAGCATCTTTGTCCTTTAAGATTAAAATCACCTTTATAAAACAGCAATGGCTTTGGATGATTTTAGTCATTTTGAAGTGTAGCTGGCCATTACAGGAGAGTATGCTCTCTGGACAGTGGTGTCTTCACCCAGCCTAGACATTCCACATGGTCAAGCCAGTGGCTCCACTCAGCCCTCACTCCTCAGCCACCTTCATCCCTTGGTTTCACGTCATCATTTGTGCACCTGTCCAGCTCTTCCTCCCTTTATATGCAGACTCCTTCGGGGCTAACATCTAAGCTTTTCCATTTCTGAACACTGAAAGCACCTGACAGTGCTTTAAAAATTAAAAAAACAAACACTTAATAAATGTGTTAAAATAATCACTCATAAAAATATATAAGTCAGAATATGTGGTGTTGCAGTTCATGATGAAATAATCATTAACTTTTTGAGAAACATAAGTTCACATATGAACATTTGAAGACACAGGTAATTTTTATTATGGGCTTAAAATATTTCTAAGGTACACATTCTAGTTTTCAAAAACTTATGATACATTCAGTTAAATTCCTATCTGGGGGCTTAATTATTTTAGGTGTTCTATCATTTTGTGTGCCCTGATACCCATCGTAGAGATGGGAATTAATACACAAACACATGATTTATTAAGATACTCCAATCCCTTTCATCATGGGAAATAAAGGGTGTTCAAAGATAATATAATAAAATTAATAAACAGAGTACTTGCATTGGAAAATGGAGTTTTCTCTTTATGTTTGCCATCCGTCTTCTTGTTGCTACAGAAAACACTCCTTCAGAGCCCGGGAGTGAAGTGTCTCAGGGTCCTGAGCTCAAACGCCCTGAGTGCAGGTAGGGACGTGATGAGGTGTCAGGGCTGAGCCTGAGAGCCTGGGAGCAGCTCTGACATCGGAGCTCTAGCAGACGGTGGCTGTGTGAGAAGGAATCCACCACTGCCAGATCTGCAAAGTTTTCAAGAGAAGGTGATGACATTCATAAGTCCGTATAAGAAAATGGCATCCATAGGTCATATAAGAAAAATGACATCCATAAATTCACATAGGAAAATGATATCCATAAGTCCATATAAGAATACCCCAATTTTTAAGTGTTAACTGATTTTTTTAAACTTTATTTAGGCCAAACAAAACCCTCCTTGTGTGGGTATAAAGACTCCTGATATATTGTATAAACGTTGGTCAGAACTTTCCATTTCCAGCAGTCAAAGCAGTGCTTGGGTCAGGGTCTCCATCACTTCCAATTTATTCCTTAAAATGGGAAGTAGCTGCAAGTTGCCATGGCCGCAGGCAAACCCCTCTGCCATAACACTCAGAAGACGGGCATCCTCATTTGAGATGTTGGCTCATTTTTGAAGTGTAATAACAGCAATCACAACGTTGTGCATTCGGTTTTAAATGTAAAGAAAAAAGCAGAATATAGGAAAGGACTGAGCCTGAAGCAGTTGCGAAGAGAGAGGCTTATTGCGGAACGAGGAAGCCAGCAATGCCCTTCATCCTGGACCCGGTGTAGGTACGAGAAGAGAAGCTCAGTGACAGAGGCCCCGCCTGCCTTTTAGATAAGTCAGGGCTTCACAAACCAGGAGGTTACTCATCATGTGTTATTCATATGTGAACTTACATAGGATAGTACCTACGTTATCCCAGAATCTGCGTGTGTGTGTTTCATTGTATCTTCTTGATAAACTCGTCAAGTACCTGGAAGTAAGATGCCTCTTAACTTATACATGCTACTGTATACAAAATAGGTAAACAGCAAGAACCTACTGTACAGCACAGGAAACTCTACTCAATATCTTGTAATAACCTATAATGGAGAAAGAATCTGAAAAAGAATATATATCTCTCTATCTCTCTATCTATCTATCTATCTATATATCTGAATCACTTTGCTGTACACCTGAAACTAACACAACATTGTAAATTAACTATGCTTTACTAAAAAAAGAGGAAACTCCAGATGCTTTGCTCAGTACACAATCTCCTGGCAACCCTGTTTTCTTAATATTTTAGTTATTACAAGAAGAAATATCTAGTCCTTTTCTGTGGTTTCAAATTCATTAAACTAAAAGAATTTAGTATTCAACTTTTATAAATTATTAACTATTTTTATTTCATCCAACTGATTTCTAGAAATCTGATCTAACTAAAAAGTGTTCAAATTCATTTTTTATATATCTGAATTTGGTAAGTTGCTTTCTAGTCTCATGGCCTCAATTACATTTTTTAAATAGATGACAAATAGTATATATAACCATTATTGGGATAATACAGCCCATCATTATATTATGTATTTTAATATAGAATATTAGAATAGAACTTCTATGGCTATTAAACACATTTCATATGTATTTATGACTGGGTAGAGTTTAAAATAATTGGATCTTTTATAAATCTTTCTAAAATTAAATGCATATATATGTATTTACATGCATATTATATATATATGCAAATATAGTATATATATAATTTTTATGATACAGAGTTGAAAGCAAGCCTGAAAGCCTGTAACAAATACAATATTTTTGTGTTTTTTTAGCTCAAAAGAAATACCAACAGGCCGCTAGTTCAGCTGATCCTTTGTTCAGTACTGTCCAAATGAATTCACAATAAAATAAGATTGCTTTTAACAATTCGAACTTGTCTAAGAAGATTGAACTGGGGAGATTGCCATTTCATCAACACACGCACATTTTCTCTGCCGGCCATCCAGACACACACACAAAAACAAACTTGTAATGAGCAGATACTTTATCAAGCACTCTCTCCATCCTTCATTAAACGACAGAAAATTGCTCTCTGCCGGGATCCTCAATGCAGCCAGCCCTCCCAGAAGCCCATTTGTTTCACATTCGAGCGCCGAATATTGCAGGATTTTCAGATTTTAGGTGACAAATCTCATCCAAGTTTGCATGGCTCTCGAAGTTGTGTTTTGTTGTGACGTCTTTGGGGTTTTGTTTTGCATGATTTTACTGGGGAGGGGACCTTCCTTCTGTGACAGAAGATGAGCCTGTGTTTCTTGGCAGGCTCTGCAAGATTCTGGCGCCCACTGTTCCCCATGATCTTCTTCCTCCTAAAAAGTGTATTTAAAAGGACTTTTACGCCTGAAAACCATCTCGAAGCAAGGTCTAATATAGGTGGCTAGTTGAGACTAAAAGCACAAGCAGAGTGAGAAATGTGTTCTTTCACTGCCTTCCTTCTGTTCTTCATTAAATCATATTGAATTTGTCATCTTTTTAAATTGCACTTACCCATAAGGGTGGTGAAAGATTTTTTTTTTTTAAGTGAGTTGAAAACTTAACAATTTGACCCCCTTTCTGGAGGTTTTCAGACAAGAAGGAACTTAGAAATCACAGCAACAGTGTGGCTTTGTCAGGGCGGCGCTTGGACGTACAGCCTTACAATCAATGTGGCTTATTGAGCTTGGCTGCAGTGTTACACGTAGGGTATAAGCTGGTTGGAGCGGTCATTATTTATTCCTACCCAGAGATTAACCACCCCATGGAATTGTTGAAATTCTATCGCAGAGGTGAAGGAATAGAAGCCACGTTAATGGGGGAAAAGGGAGGGTTTGTAAATGACACAAAAAGATGGCTTTCAAGAGGAACATCGCACAGCTCACGGCAACATTCACATCTGCTCTGAATTTCCATCCAAACAAATCCAGACGCCTTTCAAGTTTTGGGACCGAGCCCGCAGCAGGCCACACCCTTTCACTGCCATTGACAGAACAGAAAATCATTATTTTCTAATGCACCTATTACTCATTCTCTTTAGTGTCCTGTGTCTGTGTCTGTTTGGGGGCTGTGATATAAAGGTGGGTGAGCGTCGCTTTAGCTATCCACCACTTTGTGATTTTTGTTGATGTTTTTTGAGACCTAAACAGACTACTTCTTTCTCCGTAGAACAAGCTTAGGGCTCTTGTTTAGATATGATTTACGATGCTACATTAACCCTTCATTGACCTAGAAATGCCCTAATATTAAAACAGTTTGACACATAGAAAATCAAAAGCCCTTTTATTGAAAGTGTTATTGTCCGCATCATAAGTTTCTTCAGTGTGGTGCCACAGACACACCATCAATTTCCTACTACTATTGAGCATGTATTGAAAAACTAATGGACAGAATCCTTTGTCATTTCTGTCCCAGTGACCAGCAAATAGCTCAGAGAGAGCCTGAGCCTTCACATCACTTCAGGCGCTTCTAAATGACACCGTCAAGATAACACGTTAGCAGTTTAAGAAAAAAAAAGACTTATTGGAGGTTGTGGGGATGAATCACAAAGGCCCCTTTGTTTACTCACATACTTGGGAAGTTGTGACTTTGCTCTTCTTAATTTCTTGCCCTGGAGTTCACGTGGATGAAATAGGAGGTGGAAACCAGAGCTTTACAAAGTATTTGCTGGCTTCTGCATATACAGTCGTTTGAGCTCAGATGGGAATATTTTTAGGAACTGAAGTGATTTTTTACTTTTAACTTTTCAATGTTGACATACACCCACATATTTCAATAACTCTGACACGTTGATAGAAATCTCCGATTTCGTTAGAATGGATTGTTGATGAATGTGTTAGTAACAGCACACAAGATTGTCTCTACAAGGAATGTTACAGAAAGGAACCAGCCACTGAAAAGGTGTGGCATTTGGAATGATGCTCTTATGTCCCACACGATGTTCATGTGGGCGCTCAGGTATATATACAAAGATGCAGAGATGTGTGTGTGGGAAAACAAAACTGCATCACTGTGCCGGTGCCCTATTTCGTGTTCCCTTCTTGAGATTTCCCCGAGCCTGTGCCTTCAGAAGGTGACACTCTGGAATGAGTCGTTTGTCCAGCCCTGGACGGCAGAGCTCAGCTGTGAGAGTCTGACCCTGGTGTCTGAGCAAGACCATCAAGTCTGTGTCCCGACGGGCGGCTGGCCTGTCCCCGTGAAATCCTGCAGCAGCCCCTCAACGACCACACCCCCGGCAAGGCCAACCTTGTCTTCAGGACCAAAGTGCTTCTGGAACTGTCCCTCACGTCCCGTGTTTTAGAGGTTTTTTTTCTTTTATTACTAATGTCCCTAACGATCTTCTGGATTCTGCTGGAAGAAGACGAAGACGCCTCTCCCCGCCTGCCTCTGGCTGGTCCCACACGCAGTCCTGCTTGGCTCTCCGGCTGTTACTACGACCTCCCTCTGCCATCTTTCCGGTCAACAAAGCAAAAGTCATCGTAATGTCCTTACTATATAAGAATGTCCCCAACTTCAGAGTAATTATTATCTCTGGGCAGAGGCTGTGGGATATCAAGGGGGAACATGATTTAAATATACCTGTAACATTTTACTGAACTATAATACAAAAACATAACCGGAGTGAATATGCAAAGTTTATGCTTGATAATGGCTAATGTCACCTAGAGTGTCCCAGTACGAACTCCCTCCTCCAGTGTCAAAGTGGAATTTTAATTAAATGTGTTTGGTAGGTACAGGGTAACTCATATTATTGCCTTTACTTTTCCACAGTAGTAAAAATCGATTTTAAAATTTCAGAAGGAGAATCTTAGATTTTCAAGACACCTTTCAAATGTGCCAAAGGACACACATCCAAGCCCGTTTCCCGGCACTTCCGGAAAGGAGCCACTTATTTACTGGTGCTACAGACACCATCCCACATGATGGCATATTTCTGGACTGTTATCCGGTGGTGCCCAGCCCAAGTGACCTGATCTTTGTTAATGTTGCCCAAGGCCAGGGCTGGTCCATGTGACTCCTGCAGGGGAGAGAGTCAGGACAGTCACGTGATGAAGGTCACCTCCACCTTCCTGCTTGTTTCAAGTCAGAGCCACTTGGCTTCCGGTGGTGGGGAGGAAGCCCTCTGACTGCCCAGCTTTGCAGTGGAATGAACTGGTGAGATGCCCTCATACACAGTGGGCGGGAGGTGGACGGGTCCTAAAAGGAGCAAGAAACAAGGGGAGGGGGGATTATTCCCCAGGCCGGGGGTGCCTCCTTTAAACCCATCACATACGCAAAGAAGAATAACAGACTTCTTAGCATGAAATAAACATTGGACAAATCGGTTGACGTCCAGAGGACACCAGGACACCAGAGGATAGACAGAGATAGTGAGAGGAAAAGTGGGTGTGAAAACAGGACTCTGAGCACATGTGTGGACAAACTG
Organism: Hyperoodon ampullatus; assembly: GCF_949752795.1. Classification (NCBI taxonomy): domain Eukaryota; kingdom Metazoa; phylum Chordata; class Mammalia; order Artiodactyla; family Ziphiidae; genus Hyperoodon; species Hyperoodon ampullatus. Next base: position 87,806,034 of record NC_136926.1, read on the forward strand.
GGGGGCCCCTGCAGGGTGGCCAAAGCGTGTCTTTCTCTCACCAGCTTCACAACCTACAGGCCTGAGTGTCTCTGCCTGGTCGCATAGGATATGCAAATGTAAAGGGTGAAAGAGCACTTCAAGACCTCAGGCATGAAATTTAAAATGGAATCCTGTCAAATCATAGGAACTCAAGTGTAATTCTTATTGTGCCGATGACAGCAGGCTAATTAGTAATCCTAGCGAGAGGCACCCTTCACCCCGAAGGTCACAAGCCAGTGTCCTACCCCGTGTTTATTAGCTTAACACAAAGGGTCATTATGGTAATCCCCCCTCCCTGGGCCCTTTCTTTCTTTCTTTCTTTTTTTTTTTTTTTTTTTTTTTGGTCTCAGTTTGATTCTGGGTAAAATAAAGCTTTGTGAATAACGTGTATGGAATTGTTTCCCATTATAATACAGCTTTCACAGTCTTTTAATTAGTATTTAGAATGCCTTTGGAAGTATTGGCACATGAAAATTACTAAGGTGGTATTTGGTAAAATCCTGCAGATCTCTCTTCTCTTTCTAGTCTCCTGTTTGGAAGAGAGACAGAGAGAAAGTCAGAGCAACCAGGATCAAGCACATTCTTAATTTCCCAATTATGGTTTCTGTTCAAAAATTAGAGTCTCCAAGTCTAATCACTTCTCTATATATCTTCTGGCTAAACTTATTATTTTTTTTTTTGTACTGTACCAACTGCCTATTTGATAATGGCTAAGTATTTCACTGAGCTCTTGCAATATTGAAAGAATCTATATTCTGAGAATTTGAAAACATGTCAGCCTACCTAAATTACATATTGATCAGGTTTAATTGCATGCCACCCATCAGTATTAGGTTTGAAAATTCATAAAAGAGAAATAATGTACTCTTTGTGGATGATTACTTCTGGGGCATTTAAATGAATTCCATCACTTAACCTGGGCTGCGACAGATTATTGAGCCTTTTGCCATCCAGCCATTCAAAGACCAATGCGGTAGAACAGCTGTTTTCCAACTCTCAGAGACCAGCAGAGTGCAAACAATATAAATTTATATAGATTTTCTTTTAAGGAAAATAGCAAAGTAAAACACTAAAAGTAAACATTCATTTTTCGGTTGCTTCTTCATTGTCCCTCTATAGAAGCATTCATTTTTAATTCTGTTTGGATCTCAGGAACCCTTTTATTTCAAGAAGCAATTCACATCTTAATAAATATACAGTAATCAAAGAGATAAGCAATGATAAACAATTTGCAGCTTGGTTTTATTTGTTAAGGTTAATTTTTTATGAAAGTGTGTAAAAGGATTTTCCTGTTGATTCTTTAGTGGACAAACCATTTAATTTTCATTAAAAAAAAAAACCCAGAAACAAAAAACAAGAAAAAAACTCCAAAGTTTTGTACTGTCATTGGTGAATGCTCTTTAAAAGCTATCTTCTCATGAAGGTCACATTGGCTAAGAAAATGAGTTCATCATTAGTTTTCAGGATGTTCTTTACATTTAGACATTATGTTTGTTGGTATTGGTTTGTGTTTTGAGAAATTGTGCTTATGTATGTTTTTCTTTACGGATTATCAATACAGAGTAAAAAGAACCAGTTAAAATCATTGGGCTTACTTGGATAATAGTTTAAGAGCTACATTTTATTTAGACACTTTCAGGTAATAAATATCTGTGAGCATAATTAACTGTCTTTATCCAGGACTAGTCCTGGAGATGCTGCCTTAGGGCCTTCAGTATTGTCTTTTAATGTTAACGTTCAGTTTTTCCTTGAGAATTATTTGGGCCAGTGAAGTATGTTAACAGGATTCATTTTTAAATAGCAGGTTATTATAAGTAGACACTGACCAGATGTATCTCTGTGTCTCATCCTTGGCACCGACAAAGCGTCGTGTTTTATTGTTTATGAAGCAAAGGTAAGTCTATGCAAATGCACCCTGGACACATCTGACTTCATTGTTTACGTGGCTGAAATTACTGTTACGGGGGCAGAAAACAACGGTTCACAGGGGCCAAGGAGCACAGCTATATCCTGAGTCCTCGATTAGGTCACAGTTGCATCAGGATCCTCCGGGAGAACCAACCATCAATCTAAGACAACTCGGAGTGTGATAGTTTAGGATAAGGGGTGCTTCTAAGACTTGGTCGATGGCAAACCCCAGATCTCTCAGCTCGTACCTATATCCCACATTTCATCAGCATTTTATCCATGCGGTAGTGGGTGTGATATGTGTTGTAGCCCTGCCGTGTTCTTAAGAAGAAAATGAGGGGAGAAGAAGGCAGAGGACCATAGCCAAGCATCCCCTGAGCGAGGCAGCTTCCCACACACAGAGGCCATGTGACCATGCATTCAGATAAACCAAATTCATTGGACTTTCATCAGCGTTTTATGAAGGATGACGGTTGTACTCAGCTGATCTACTATTTACTGTCTAATTAGTTATGTTGTGGTAGAACAAATCTACCTAAATCATCCACTGGGCAAAGGACTTTTTTCCAAGGCTCTTTGGAAAATGAGGCAAAAGCTTATGGCCAGGGAACACTTTGAATTTTCTTTCTTTAGAAAACTTACATCCTTTTCCTGACGGGTTGTCGTTATGAGTCAAGGAAGAATTTGTGTTACTTTTGGCTATGCTAGAGTTGAGCACACCAAAAAGGGTTCATGGAAAGAAATTGTCTTAGAGTGAAACTAATTTTAGGAGGGGGACCCAAATCAAACCAGCTTCGCAAGAAAGGCCTCTGTATCTGCTCAGGTGGCCCAGCTGCGGAACACTCGGAAGTAGAGGGCAGGTGGTGAGATGTAGAGCGTGGAGCATTTCTGCCTTCTGCCTTGTTTTGGGTTGGGGCTGGAGTATGATGGAATAAAAACTAAAAGTTGTCCAATTATGAGGTCTTCTCTTTTCCATGGAGAAGGTTGTTATGAGCCCCTGCTCCCAAGAGAACCTCATGGTTGGAAAAGAGAGAACAGTTCCATAAATGAACTACATGTTGTGTAGACAAAATAGTGTAAGCCAGTGTGTGTTTGAGATTTTATAAGACAACTTTAAAGAAATGTGACCAAATACTGAAGATTCAGGGAAATGTTCATATTTGTCTCAACAGCTATCCATCATTAATTCTCCGTGCTTCTCTTCTTGTCCTTGGAGTTCTTGGTGCTGTGGAGTTTTGCAGTAACAATCCTCTTTATCTAGTGGATAAATCAATAACAAATCACGGATTCCTTAGTACCTGAGAAACCGTCTGCAAAAGTCCTAATGTACTTTTCAGTGTACAAAATTAAAGTGTGTCCACAATAAATCATTCCCAACTGTTCTTTGATGAATCCTGAAATGGCCGATACCTTAACACACTGTAAATATTTCTCTTCTTATGTGCCTGTCTTTGGCAAATGTCCTTCTCACACCAGCCACAAAGACACGCTTAGGGTGAATCTCCAACCACTGCTTTATAATGGCTACACTGGGGAAATAACACTAACAACACTTTAGCATTAGGAATGGAGAAAAACAGAAAGAAATAAACCTAAAATATGTCGTGTAGCTAATTATTGAACTGGTATTTCATAATAACTACTCTTACTTGCTTGAAATGTCTATGGAAGTTTCCATATGCCTGTTTTGGGTTGAATTGTGTTCCTCCAGAAGGTATGTCGGAGGCCTGGAGCCCAATACTGTAGAATGTGACCTCATTTTGAGATAAGGTCTTTACAGAGGTAATCAAGTTAAAATGAGGTCACTGGGGTGGCCCCAATCAGGATGACTGGTGTCCTTATTAGAAGGGGAACTGTGGATAGAGACAGACAGGTACAGAGGGAAGACAACATGAAGAGGCTAAGCCAGGGAGAGAGGCTGGAACAGACGCCCCACAGCCTCAGAGAGAATACATCCTGCTGACACTTGAGCTGAGAATTCCAGCCTACAGAGCTCTGGGAAAATACATTCTGTGGTTCAGGACCCCCAGTTTGTACTCCTTTATTCGGGCAACGCTAGGAAACAAATACACTGCCCTGAATTAGCAAAATGTCCTAACGATTGTAAGTAAGTTATATGGCCCATATTAGCATGTAAAATGTAAAATACTTGGGTAAATTCTGTTACCTGCCGACCGTGATGCTCTCTGAAGTTTTACCAAACCCAAGAGTTTCTGTTTTGACGTATTATTCAATGTAGTAAAATATATACTGTTTCTGATAGGAAAGGGCTGCTTGTATACAACAGAATTTTTTAAATACCTGAAATCATAAAGAAGAAAGCAAAATCACCATAACTATCAAGATCCAAGAAATCTGAGGGCTTCTTTTTTGTGAAAACTTGCTGGTGTTTGAAGGATATGAAGTTTTCTTAACTTGCTGTCAGAATACAAATTAAACTATTTTAATTTTTTAAATTTGTTGTGCTCATTCGCTCTGTATATTGTGTGTGTGTCTGTGTGTCCACACTCCGCTCCTCTCTTATCCTACTAATTTTCTTCATAGACCCACTGATCCTCCGTTACTTACATGTATCATACATGAGGGTCTGGGCTGACCAGCCTTGGTCTCTGGTTGCGTTTCCTGGGCTCTGATGAGAATTCCTACTGCTTTACTGGGATGACATTACGACAGCTCAGAAGAGAGGAGGGATGACTTCTCATTTTTTAGAATGAGCAGGTATAAAACAATAGTCAACAAAGCAGAATGTACAGCTCCAGGAAGACAAAGGAGAAGGTCTCCAAGTATGTGAATTTCTGTTTAGAACCCAGACTCTTGCTAAGATCCCGGGAGCAGGGCTGGGTCCTGAGGACTCAGGGTTCCTCCTGACCAGCCGGCCCTCTCATTTTGCCCTCGGGATCAGACAGCCTCAGGAGAGTTGTCTTGACTGTCATGGCCTGGCCCCTGGGACCCCCAGTGTGACCCACATCTCTGAGCCACACCCGCTGTGCACGCTGTGAGGGTGGAAACTGGCCTGAGCTTCTGTCAAGTCTGCGTGTGACTTGAGCTTTGAGAACCATGTGTGGTGCAGACTGGGGGGGACTAGGATGATTAACTTCAAACGCTCTGGAATGGTGACGCTTCAAAGGAGAAGTGAGAAAGCAAGTGCTTCGGTGAATTTGTTCAAATTTTCTATGGAAACTCTTCCAGAGAATACCAGTCTCTGTGAAGCCAATGGGAGAAACAGTTGAATGTAGGACATAGTAGCACTGATTCTTCTTTCTGAAGAAAGACAAAGAGCTCACTCTTCTAAGTGATCTGGTTATGTTCCAGGCGCATTAGATGGAGTGGAATTTGAATGCATTTGCTTGCAAGTTAAACTTCTTCCTCACCATCCAACTGCATCTAAGCGTCTTTGGTGATGGTTTTGGTAAGCAGGCGGCATCTGTTTGATGGTGTCCATCCAGCCTCCAACATAGCATCCTGTCCATATGGGTGAGTAAAATATCTGCTGGTAGAAATGGGATGCTTACGAATAGACTCTGTGCATTAGTTCATTCTCGCTTGTGAATCTCCAAGACTAGATTCAGCTTGATGAGCGGCGTGTGAATCCTGAGGAAGACTACTCTGGAACCCTAAGTATCTATAGATGCCTTTGGAAAATATAGGTATTTATTTCAAGGAGACGGGGCTGAAATTACCGAGACCAAACTATTTCTTGAGAATTGGTTTGAAGAGCAGTAGTGATGGAAGAAGCAGTCAGGGGTCACCCTGGATGAAAAGATGTTGTGGGAAACATGAGGGACCAAGGTCACAAAGAGAGAGAGATGGGTTAGCCCTCTGTTCCTGTGGAGCATGTGCCTTGGTGTCATTCTGGTGAGAGATTCTGCCCGGATCTGCCCTTCCCTGTGCAGGTCCAGGAAGAGCCTGGCGCTTGGGCAGTTCTGGGAAATGTTTGCTTCCATAATATTTGCTGAAATAAATGAAGAAACCAAACCATGAATTTCTAAAGTACATAGATGAACCTCAGCCCTTGACCCTATTCCTGGATGTTCAAAGACGTTCCAAGATGGGAGGGGGGAAGCCATGTTGTGGGCAGAGCGCCCATCCAATAAAGGTGCATTTTGTTTGCAAGTTAAACAACGGTTCCCCTAAACAGACTTTTTTTATTGTTTTATATCTTTATTTTTGACCCTAGCCTAATCTCTCCCATGTCATCAGGAAAGCCCCCAGCTTTGGACTTTCCCCAAAGCTGAATTTTCCAAAAGGATTAACTTGTTATGAGCCCCGTACTTGCAGACACAGTTCTCTGCACGGTTGCTACCTGCTTGCTACATGTCACTCTTATTTATGGATTGTTGCAAATTTGTGAGTGTCGGTCTTGTCTTCTTTTTTTTTTTTTTAATTTTATTTTTATTCATTTATTTTTGGCTGCATTGGGTCTTCGTTCCTGCACATGGGTTTTCTCTAGTTGTGGCGAGCGCGTGCTACTCTTGGTTGTGGTGCATGGGCTTCTTATTGCAGTGGCTTCTCTTGTTGTGGAGCATGGGGTCTAGGCATGCAGGCTTCAGTAGTTGTGGCTCATGGGCTCAGTAGTTGTGGCATGCAGGCTCTAGAGTGCAGGATCAGTAGTTGTGGCGCACGGGCTCATTTGCTCCAAGGCATGTGGGATCTTCCTGGACCAGGGCTTGAACCTGTGTCCCCTGCCTTGGCAGGCAGATTCTTAACCACTGTGCCACCAGAGAAGCCCCAGTCATGTCTTCTTAACCTACTTGTAACGTGGTGAGGTCTGGGAGGTGCAGATCTCAAGATCCTGCAGAATAAACACGTTGGCGTATGCTAAGGCATTGGCAAATGCCAAGAGGTTAGGGTTTCTGCAGAAGTGGCACCTTTTGTAGTAAAAGACAGAAGTAGTGGGGATTCCAGATCCTCAGCATCACTTGGGAAGGCCAGTGTGTGAGGGGGTTGTTTTGGGGCAGCTCTCCTGGAGCCCCACAGTGGCTGTTGTCAGGAGGACACTGAACCCAGTGCAGAATGGTTTTCATTGTAGCAGGAAGTACATTGCAATGCAAATGCAGTCCTGAGGCCTGTATCTGCTCACTCGAAAAAAAAAGTTTTGTACAAAGACTGTGCAGTCATTCCCGAGGAGGCAGACGTATCACCAGAGGAAGGTACACATATGGAACCAAGAGAGCCACCGGTTATGACACCGATGAGGCGCTTGCTGCCAGGGCACCTCTGATGAGTGCTTTGCTCTGGACACCACAGCATGTGGTGGTCCCAGTGCACACACGTTGAGGAGTCCTGATGACCTCGACTTCAGTGCTGAGTCTCTGATTTAACTGGAGACTTCTGAAAACCAGTGCTGTCTTGTGTGGGTAGCACTAAACTCATAAGGTATGGTCCATGTATACAGTGGAGTACTACCCAGCCATGAAAAAGAATGAAATGAGCCGTTTGCAGTAACACAGATGGACCTGGAGGTGATCATACTAAGTGAGGTCAGTCAGATGGAGAAAGACAAATAGCATACGATATTGCTTACATGTGGAATCTTAAAAAGTGGTACAAGTGTAATTATTTACTAAATAGAAACAGACTCACAGACATAGAAAACAAACTTATGGTTTCCAAAGGGGAAGTGGGGGGATAAATTAGGAGTTTGGGATTAACATATACACGCTACTATGTATAAAGTAGAAAACCAAAAGGACCTACTGTAGAGCACAGGGAGCTCTACTTAATATCTTGTAATGATCTATAAGTGAAAAGAATCTGAAAAAGAATATATATATATGTATGTATAACCGGATCACTTTGCTGTACACCTGAAACTAACACATCATTGTAAATCAACTAGACTTCAGTTTAAAAAAAGAGAGAGAAAAAATATAGGATTTAAAAATGAAATATAAATGTCAGTTTCCAAGTAACTGATATCCAAGTAACTGCCAATATCAAGTACAAATGTAATAAACTCCAATCTTCTTATCTATAAAAAAAAGTATTAGAAGAGAAAATAAATATAAGTGGCCGTCTCAGTGGGTGCACACTGCAAGGGATTTTTACTGTTATTTAGTATAACAATAATTCCATTTTTTTTGACTTAACGTGTAAAAAATTGACTTACGGTTAAAGCACTTAAGTTATGAACTTATCTTCCACTTGTGTCAATACCTCGTTCACCTGCTCCTCAAAACTTAGGTCAAAAGCCAACCTTGAATCCTCCTCTTAATCTCCAGTCCGACTTGTGGGTGCTGGTGACCCAAGGCCTATTTCCCTCTTGAAACTCAACAGCCTCCTCCAGAACTGCTTTTATCTATGAAAATACTTTAAACTCTGTTTGTTACATCCTTGGATCCTGTTCTACTACACATGTATCTAAAGAAACGTGACATTTTCACTGAGTAGCCCTTCCTGGCCTCGGCAGGTTAGAAACCCTCTGCCAGTTTCTGTGATAAAGTGTGAAATTCGGCGGCTGGCATAGCCACCTGGACCTCAGAATCTTCTCCAAAATGAGAAAGAACTAACTGATCCCGGTGGGGCTGTCCAGTTCTGATGTCCTGTGACCCCAAGATGCAATAACTTTCTAAGACCCAGCACTAAGGAGTCCAGAAAGATGAGTCTATTTCAGAAAACACCTTGAATGGCCTTTTGGTCCACACCTCAGTGAATCCCAGCTCACGTGGTTCCCAAGGGACATGAGGTGCTGAGCCTGAAAATCAGGAGCAAAGCCAGATGGGAAGGCAGACCCTGGCGGCATCCTTCCTGTGCTGCCCAAACCCAGGAGCAATGTTTCCAAAACACGGGGATTAGGAAATCTTCTATGGCGTGCTACGTGTACTTATATTTAACTCTCTGTTTAACTTCCTTCTCTTTACATAAAATACAAAATTTAACTCCATGCTTCCAATAACTTCTGTTTTCTATTGACATTGACACTCACCCAGTACGTTAAACACACAAGAACAAGAATATCCTTCTCCATTCACGTCCACTTTTGCTCAAAATACTTAGATTCAGAACACAAGTGCGCATTCTATCATCACGAATTTCCTGAATTTCGAAGGTAAATTCTGTTGAAAAGTCCTGCCTGCAGGAACATGTCTTCTGAGGAAGGGCTATGTCCCGTGCAAATCACAACAGTTATAATGAACTTGGTGATGAGACACGGCCCCTCACATTCTCAGCAAAAGCACTTTAGATTAGTCTGCATTTTATTTCCTTTTTCCTTCTTATTTTTACGTTTCTAATCAGAATAATAGCATTATGGATGAAACCAAGGGTTCTCGGTGAGTAGTCCCAGGCTTGGCAGAAGGAGCTCGCTACAGACTGACTGGGAGAAGACTGCATCCCCCCAACCTCTCCACCCTCTGTTTCCCCATCTGTGAAATGGATGTGGTGCATCTCCAAGGCTCCATTCAGCCTGGCTCTTCCACGAGGCCATCATGTAGCCCATCATTCCTAACAGAGCCTGCTTGTCCTCTTGTACCATTCACCCCCTAGTCTTCACTTGGCTGCAAATATGCTTTATGTTTAAGGCTTATCTATGGCAAAATCCAAATAAGGTGTTACGTCGCAGGGCAGAATTGTCTTATAATCTCAGAGATCAAAATGAGCATGACCACTAACAAGACTGATTCTCGTTCGTGAAGCACTCTTACTCTGGCCTTCGGCTAGACACAGAGTCCAGAAAATAGGTGTGATGTCTGCAACCCAGTAGAGGGTTCGTGGAACATAGCCAGATTTTGTGTGTTACACCTGCAATTATATCCCTTCACATTCAAATTGTCATCTGTGATATCAAGACCAGGAGTGGCAGCTGTTCTGTGATCTTCCTTCACAACAAGATAAAGATGGAAGTTGACAACCTCCAGGTTCAGGCTGGAAGATATGGATTTCTGTTAGCTTTATTTCTTGACATCTAGAACATAACTGACATGTATACTAAAACCTGAAATTTCCTCCCTTCGTAATTTTTACTTAATCAGCCTTAGAGGAAGATGCCCTCAACAGCCTTTTCAATACTGGCTGATGTAAACGAAAGCCCTAATTATGCTTGTATTTAGGGCTTGTCCTCTGTCTCCTGAGTTCAGCGATAAATACAATGCCATTATGAAATCCGGAGTTTCTCGAAAAGTTTGCTCTTCTTAGGAAGATCATTTCCAATTTACTTTGTAATGCTTTTTAGGCATCAAGTGCTTTTAATTTCACATAATCATGTTTATTTCATGAGAACTTAGCAGAAGACAACTATATTTTTTGAACAGTTCATAGTTTTCGCCCTGGGATAAGATGAATGTTACCCTAACATGTACTTAACAGATGATTCCAGACAAGAAACAGAAAGAAAACATAAAACGTGATTTGGAAGATTTTACGTATCTTTTTCCTTTTACTGCCCCTGAACTTTAAATTTGAAATGTACAAGTGTGTTAGGGGATCAACCATCTTCTATTGAAAGAACAATAGATTTTTGGAATCAGAAAACCTGCAGTGGGGCCAGAACTTCCTACACACAGGGCCTGTGACTGTCACCAGCCAGGTAACTCCTAGAAGCCCTGATGTGGGTGAAGAGTAAGTCAGACGCGAAAATGTCGAGGGTAAACCAGGCACGTGGTCGCTGGTCAGTGTGAATGTTTGCTTAGCAAATAAATAAATGAGCACAGAAATATCATCTACAGCTACTGCAGATTTCTGTCTCAGCCCCTCACAACTTTATTCCTAAAGGGATTCACAAGTGAACATTAAGCCTTCACCAGGGAACCACACACAGCCACGCAGAACAGTTCACCTCTGGAAACACATGCTTTATCACCGGGTTGCCTGGGCTGCCAGCCTGCATCTTTCTCCTTTTTCGTTTTTGTTCTTGTGTTTTTTTGAATGTTGTGCTTTGGAAACCGGGCAGTGCCCCAGAACTTTCTGAATTGTGGATCCATCTTTCACCGAGCTGGGCAGCTGGGGGAAGAGCAGTTACAAACAAGGCTGCAGGAACTCCTGTAAGTCAAGCAAAGGAGCCCGTCCTCCTGGGCCAGTCACCCTCGCTGACAGTGGACGGATGAGATGGCCTCCTGCCGGCCATCTCCTCCTCTTCTCCTGAAACACTTCTCTGCTAAAGTTTTATAGAAATTGCTCTGTCATTCAGGGCCTAGGGAGCACACCTAACTTCGTTGAATGCCTGTCTCTCTAGGGGTGTTGGAAGTCATCCCAAGTGGTGAAAAAAGTCAACAGAAAAGTGGTGCAAAATAAATGCAAGACTATGAAAAGATAACCCATAATGTAGTTATATTAAAAGTAATATAATAATATCATCATATGCTTTATTTTATATTCAATATTAATGTATCTGTGAGGCAACACAAATAGAAAATGCAATTTGAGGTGCTTCTTTGAGGAAGGGGCTGACTTTCTGCCAGTTCTTTTTTCTCCTGTACACGCTCATATTTACTTGTGTCCTTGTAAAGACTTTTAGAAAATGGTCCGAGGGAGTAAAAGACACAATAACATAGAATAAGGTCCTTTGGGTTTGGGGATGTTTGTGTTGGATGAAGAGAGGTGGCTGCCTGATATGGCCCTAAAAATGCAGTTTATTATGAACTAAGAAGTTAGAATTTGTTCTGAACTGCTCAACTAACAGTATTACACTACAGTTCTAAGAGCCTGTGGAGGAATGGGATTTGTCACTATTGCTCCTTCAATGACCGAGAGGATGAAATCTCCCCTGTCCGTGACACGCCCACCATTGTCTTGGGACTGCAGGTCCCACAAAGCAAGAGGCGTTTCACACTGGAGATGAGTTTAGAAAATGGTCTCATTTCAAAGGGAG
>NC_136926.1:87822767-87830267 GCF_949752795.1 Hyperoodon ampullatus
ACCTAGAAGAGACAAGGCAATCCATTTTGAAGACGTGATCTCTGAGCAGGGGCTTCAAGAATTATCTGGGACTTATATACACTACCAAACGTAAAATAGGTTGCTAGTGGGAAGCAGCCGCATAGCACAGGGAGATCAGCTTGGTGGTTTGTGACCACCTAGAGGGGTGGGATAGGGAGGGTGGGAGGGAGGGAGACGCAAGAGGGAAGAGATATGGGGACATACGTATATGTATAACTGATTCACTTTGTTATAAAGCAGAAACTAACACACCATTGTAAAGCTATTATACTCCAATAAAGATGTAAAAAAAAAAAGAATTATCCGGAAAACATTAGTTTTTTCTTAAAGAAAAAGGTGTCCTCTGCAGAGGGAATAGTAAGTCCTTTGTGTTGGGAGAAACTAGGGAAAAGTGTGAGTAGAGAGGAGGGGGGAGGGGGGAGGGAAGAGCGGGGGAGGGGAGGGTGGGGGAGGGGAAGAGCAAGGAAGGAAGAGAGTGGAGGAGGGGGAAGTGTGGGAATGAGAGACTGAGGGGGAGAGCGAGGGGGAGAGTGGAGGAGGGAGGAATGGGGGAGGGGAGAGGGAAAGGGGGAGGGGGGAGGGGAGAGGGAAAGGGGGAGGGGAGGGAGGGGGAGGGGAGAGGGAAAGGGGGAGGGGAGGGGGAGGGGGAGGGAAAGGGGGAGGGGAGGAGGGGGGAGGGGAGAGGGAAAGGGGGAGGGGAGGGGGAGGGGAGAGGGAAAGGGGGAGGGGAGGGGGGAGGGGAGAGGGAAAGGGGGAGGGGAGGAGGGGGGAGGGGAGAGGGAAAGGGGGAGGGGAGGGAGGGGGAGGGGAAGAGCAAGGAAGGAAGAGAGTGGAGGAGGGAGAAGTGTGGGAGCGAGAGACTGAGCGGGGGGAGCGAGGGGGAGAGTGGAGGAGGGAGAGGGGGGAGGGGAGAGGGAAAGGGGGAGGGGAGGGAGGGGGAGGGGAGGGGAGGAGGAGGGATTTCCGGAGGCAGAGCGGATCTATCACTGTCCACAGTAAAGAGGTGGCATTTTTTACATCACTTAAATGCTGTTTCATTGTAATAATAACCAGACACAGAAGAATGCATAATGCAGAGTTTGGTGAATTATCACGAGGTGGAGAACCCAATAGGTGCTGCTCAGTCCTCTGCCCGCCCCGCCAGGCACCTTCTGCCTCCAGTCCCTCCCCACGCAAGAGGAGCCAGCATCTTAATTTTTTTTTTGCAGTACTCGGGCCTCTCACTGCTGTGGCCTCTCCCGTTGCGGAGCACAGGCTCCAGACGCGCAGGCTCAGCGGCCATGGCTCACGGGCCCAGCCGCTCCGCGGCATGTGGGATCTTCCCGGACCAGGGCACGAACCCGTGTCCCCTGCATCGGCAGGCGGACTCTCAACCACGGCGCCACCAGGGAAGCCCCAGCATCTTAATTTTTAGAGTCATCTCTTCTTGATGTTTCTTCAGTGTTTTATCATTTAAAGAAGCATTCCTAAACAGTTTTTTCATTTTTACTAGTTTTTAAAAATGTGACTTTAGTCTCTAAACAATATATTTTCAACCTCTGTTTCTCTTACAATTAATTTCCTGATGAGTCTGGGTGCCAATTGCTTCTTAACGGTGAGATTTAAAGTGTTATATTTCCTGTAAGCTGACATTTACATAGAATTAATAAGGTGCGGGGTTGTTTGTTGTTTTCTTTGTTTTCTGTTGTTTTGTTTTGTTTCTGCAAGACTAATAGTGGTGGTATTTCCTTTCTTCTTTTTGTGACATTAGCAGCTGTTGGAGCTTGATGACTGTATCCATTAATTTGCTGGGGATTGTGAAATGATGATCCCCTAACATTTCACTTTTTCCATTTATTCGGTTGAATATATCCATAAAGAGGCACTGATGTGCATCTACTCTTTAGATAACCAGTGATACTGTTCATTTAGGAAAGGCATCATAAATGTTTCATTCTTATTTTTCACTTACCTCGTTTCAGGGTAATCATGTTTTTCATATTGTCCTCCAAAAGGACTGAATTAGTTTCCTATCATTGCCATAATAAATTACCACAAACTTTTGTGGCTTAAAGCAACACACATTTTTGTAAATCAACTATATACTCCAATATAAAACAAAAATTTAAATTAAAAACAATAAAGTCGGAATTCCGAAGGAAAAAAAAAAAGCAACACACATTTATCATCCCTCAGTTTTGTTGTGAGAAGCCTGAAATGGGTCCACAGGCTGGGTTCCTTCTGGAGCCTCTGGGGAAAATCCATTCCTCTGTCTTTCCAGCTGCTGCAGGTGCTTGGATCCTGGCTCCTTCATACATCTTCAAGGTGAGCAGAACATCTTCCCTCCTCCCTGACTCTGCTTCCGCCCTCACGTCTTCTCTCTCTGTATCTCTGACTCTCCTCCTTCCCTCTCGGGAAGATCCTTGTGATTACATCAGGAGCACCCAGATAATCCGTCTTGACATCCTCAGCTCCATGCCATGCAGAGAGTCCCTTTGGACATACAAGGTCAGAGAGTCACAGGTTCTGGCAACTGGGACGTGAGCCTATTTGTGGAGCATTATTCTGTCCACCACAGTGACCTTTTTTTCTTAAGTTTTATTTTAAACATACAGATGTAAACATATTGGATGGGTTTCAATCAATTGCCCATCATTATAGAAATTCTAATTGTCCTTCCCCTACATTAGCTGATAGGACCCTACATCCTTTGTTCACACCATAGTAATCTTTTTTAGTTCCTTGCTGTCTGGTATAACTAGTGACTTCCAAGAAGCTCTCGTTCCTCTTTGTGGGAAATCGTATTTCAAACCCCAAATCTGTCCATTGTATTAATGATTGTTTCTAGGCGTTACCATTTCAAATTTAGGATAAAGAGTTTTAACTCAACCCCTTTTATCTTACATTTGTATCTCCTACCTTCTGAGGTGATAGAGCTACAGATGAGAGAGCTAGAATTTTCCATAGTTACTCATTTTCTTTTTGTCCACATTGTACATGTAACAGTCTCAAAATTATACCCACCTGGCGTTATACAGCCTATGTCCCATTCTCCATCCATTTTTTTTAGCCTTCCCACATCTGCATTGTCAGAGCCTGTAGCTATTCCTTCTAATGCCCATTCAGTTTACCTTCAACAAATAGTTATGTATTTAATGCTCACCACCAACACTTGTGTCAATGTCTTTCCAGCCATCTTAATAATCTGAAAATCATTTTCCAATAGATCCCCCAGAAAGGATTGGTGAAAGCAATATTCCTGATTTTTGTGTATGTTGATTAGCATTTTTCTGTGGTCTTTATATTCAAAAGTAAATTTGAATAGATGAAAGTTCCTGATTCACATTCTTTTCCTTGATTTTCTTAAATGTGTTACTCCACTTGTTTTTGTAGCATAAGCCTTGCTGTTAAAATTTCATGAAAATCTACTTTTTCCTTTATAATGCACTTGGTCTTTTGGCTTCAATTCCCAACTGATTTCTTTTTTCTTTGACTAGAATGAGTCATAATGCTGGGCTTTCTAGATTAATATTTTCAGATATATCTGTAGTTTCAATATGTAGTTTCAAATCTTTTAAAAATAATGATTATTTCAGGAGAATTTTCTTGAATTATAGACTTCAGTATTTGCTTGTTTGTTTGCTCTGATTTCCCTCTTTATGGACTCCTATTATACATATGATAGAAATTTTTCTTTTTCTCTCAATATTGGCCCCTTTTTCTTTTTTCCTTTTTGTCTCTTCACTTTTTTTGAATTTGCTCATTTTCATTCTCTATTCTCATAAGACATTTTCTCTTCTTATTTGCTTCTGTGTTCATTCTAGCTTAGTATTCAATTCTAAAGTGATATTTATCTTATTTCTTTCTTTCTATTAAGTTATATCACTTAATTTCTAGGGTTTTTTGGTTACGATATCAATATAGGTTGTCCTTTCACTTACATCATTTTCTTAACATTTTCCACCTTGTTCTGAGATGGTAGGTCATACTTTTGTATGTCTCTTTGGCATGTTTTTCTGGCTTTGTGTTTATTATCTACAAGTATGTTGTCTTTTTTCTTTATCTTATCATAACTTGGTGGGCAAGTTGACTCTGTACTTTTTTGTTGTGCATTTTTATGTGAAATTAACTTGCTTGAAACTTTAGGAAAGGTGTCCTTCAGTGATTCATGGCTTCAGGGAGCTCCCTTGGCTGCTCCTGTGTGTAGCCTTCAAAGCATGGTTGCTGCTTTCTGAGGTCTCCTGGCTGCCCCTGCCACTGTATCTGGACCTTTTCTTTCATTAGTCTCCATTTTCCCTGTCCCACTAAATTTGGATCCTGTGCCCAGAAACTCACCCTGACTATAGTGTCCTGTCCTGGAAGAGATACTGAGTTGGATAGTTTTTGGAGTTCATGAAGCCTGGCTGTTCCAGTCTCATAAACTTCCCCACAAACCCTTCTTTTTTTTTTTAACATCTTTATTGGAGTGTAATTGCTTTACAATGGTGTGTTAGTTTCTGCTGTATAACAAAGTGAATCAGCTATACATAAACATATATCCCGATATCTCTTCCCTTTTGCGTCTCTCACCCTCCCTATCCCACCCCTCTAGGTGGACACAAAGCACCGAGCTGATCTCCCTGTGCTATGTGGCTGCTTCCCACTAGATACACACCCTTCTTCATGGGCTAGTCACCTGGCTACACCTTTCCAGTTTCCGCTACTCCTCTCCAGTTGCCCAGCTGTGGTTTCCATGGAGTTCAGTTGGCTAATGTGGTCCATCAGATGTTTCTGCAGGTCCTCCTGCTTCCTCACAGACAGAACATGGGCCACCACCCAGTCATGTTTGTTGTTCTCCACTCTAATGATGGGGTTTACAAACTCACATGGCCCTGGAGCTTTACTATGGATGCTCATGGCTTTGGCTTTTGCTCTCTAGTCTCTCCTAGATGCTCCTGTTCAGCAGTGAATTTGGGGAGATTAAAAATTATGCTACCTTGACTACCATCTGCCCAGAATACCTAAAAGGCATGGATTCTATTCTCAGGAGATGGACCACAATTGGGGTATTTTGAGCAGAGAAATCAATTGATCTGTGTGTGGAGATAGATTCTGGGGTGGGTATTGGAGGGACAGGAGTGGAAGCAGGCCAGCCGACAGGTGGCCACCAAAGCAGAGGGGGCTTGCATGGGCTGGGGGCCTGGGGAGGAGGAGAGAGTCAGGTCTATTCCAAGCTGAAGCTGCTTGTTCAGGGGTGTAAGAGGAAGTGGACAAATATGGGAACTGATGATGATTCTGAGGTATGAGGTATGAAGATTAACTGGATGGTGATGCCCTTTTCTGAATTGGAAAAGCTGGGTGAGAAGGAGGTTGGGCAGGGCATGGAATTGGCCATTTAGGATGTGTTGTATCTGAGAGGGATGTTGAGCACCAAGTAGGACTGTTAACTGCAAGTCGGCTGTTGGCGTTTGGAGCCCAGGTGGCAGGTCAAGCAGGGACAAGTCACTATGAGCTGAGATCTGTTTACTAAAGGGAGGGGGGCCCAATACCTGTCTCTGAGGTTGGCAAAAGTGGGCAAATCCAGCAGAAAAAGAAAAAAAAGGAATGAGCCATCAGTGAGTGTCCTGTAGGAAAACTATGAGAGATTTTTTTCCTGGAAGTCAAGTGAAAATTGCATTTCACCTTATTCAGATAAGAGGCACTTGACCTGGGTTACTGAGCATGCGCATAGGAGGGTGGAGAGAGAGTCAGAAATAATTAAGAAGACAAACGTAGAAACTGATAGCTGGCTGGATTTTAAGGTGAGGAAGAGGGAGGTGCACAGATGATTTCTTGGTGTCTCACATAGACTGTTGAGTGGACAGCAGCTTCTGAGCTAGATAATGATGGAAAAAGATAATGAAAATCTTAACTTTCTTTGAAGCAGAGGTCGGGGGTCAACTATGCATTTCCAGACAGATCTCGTGCTGCTTTTGATGACGTTGGTGGGAAGGCAAACATGAACTTGACTGCACACGTGTGTGCCTACAGGGCTCCATGATGACTTTCCTACATATGACATGGATAGAACACAGTCAAGATATAGTTCATTAGTGGCTGCTCAGAGTGGGAAGGGGAATTGATTAAAAGCAATTGTAGGGAACTTTCTAGGTGTTGGAAATGTTCCATCAGCTCTCCATGATGATTTCACAGGTGATTACAACTGCTGAACTCATTAAACTGAACAATTAATATATGTGAATTTTATTGTATGCTAATTATAACTTAATAAAAATAGCCATTACTCAACTGAGGGAAACCAGTTATTGATTATGAGTATTGCCACCTCAACAAGATCAGAAGAGTCACCCATTGGCCTATATCACATGCATCTGTTACAGTTTCCAGATGATAACACAACATTCTCCAAAGACCTTCACTCTCACTTCAGGTGGAAAACCACTGACCTAGAATATAGACTCTCATAAGTGAATGAAAGTCTGCTGTAGAAATTCTGAGGAGGATGGATCATGTCCTCTGTTGGAAACTGGACTGGGGGTGAGGATGCTGATTCAAGATAGGACAGAGGCAGGATGCAGGTGTGGGGCATCCTCGTTGTTGACCTGGACGTGCTGTCCTGCTGGGGAACTTAAGACCCCCCCCCCCGGGGAGGAGGGCAGCCAGGCAGGTCATGGAGGATAAGCAAATCAAGAAGTTTAAATAAAGGCGGGGATGGTAGGTCAGACACAAGGAAAGCCTCTTGGATCCAATAGCCTGGAACCCCAAAGAACTTCTCTGAGAGCAGAGCCCACACTGCCTCTCGAAAATGTGTGATTTATTGACGCATTATTATACATTTACGACAGGCTTAGTTCCTTACTAACCTTACTTCCAGAGACCTCCTGGTCCCTCACCGATAATAGAGCTTCAATGATGGGGTTGATCCACTTTAAGGGTCATACAGCCATGATGTTTAGGACAAAGCTGAGGCCCTTGGAGCTCTCAGTAAAGGCTGGCGATGCTACCTGCCGGATGTTCCGGGCAGGGCTTACACACGCAATGAACTCGCCACCAGATCCCACGGACTGGGAGTGGGATCCCTGTGCTCATACTGCGTGTGAAGTCTGTGCAGAGCATCATGGAGCATCGGCATGAAAACGACCCCCATGTCATCAAACTCAGGCTTCTCACGTTCAGTGAGAAAAGTATATCTCAGAGGCTAAGTGCTCAGTTTCTCAGCTGGGGTGACATTGGATTTGTGGAGTGAGGACCAGAGCCCACGCCTGTCTCCCCAGATCTGAACTCTCTCCCTCAGGGTCACCCCTCTCCATCCGCCAGCCCCACCTCCTGGCAGAGACTGGGAGGGGATGCTCAGGGACAGCCCTGTCGCCCACCTTCTCACCCTGAGAGTCCTGGTAACACAGACCACATATTTAAAAAAATAAACAGTTAAAGACACAGTGGGTAGGAAACAAAATATTGAAGCTGCCTTTTCAAGTAGACAAGGGAGCGAATATCCTTTCCCTTGTAACGAACGTATTT
>NC_136926.1:87835267-87937767 GCF_949752795.1 Hyperoodon ampullatus
CCAGTTTTATTTCCTTAAAGAATTTTAGGATTCTATGTGACACGGGCATTTCTTCTACACTTCTTAAGAATAAAAGACATCCTTTTAAATCACTCAAGGGAAACTGACCTTTCCAACAGAGCTCTCAGAGTGCTAACCGTCTAAAATTAAGAATATTTTGTACATATTTAACTTAAAAATGTTAACAGAGCTATCAGTTACCAATCTTGAAAGGAAGGCATGGTCCTGTGATTTCTAGAGGCAGGTCAGCATTTCTTTTATATATGTAAACAGATTGTTATTTAGAGACTGGAAATCTCAGGTGTCGCCTTGCTTTGAACTAGATATTTTGAGTTTCAGTATCCTTTTCCTTTATGTCATGTATGTGTGTGTGGAAAAACACATACTCATATGTGTATATTTATATGATGACATAAATATATGATCATGCATTTCTATGATGAGATTTGAATACGTTCTGGATTTTCATTATGTAATTTATTTCACGAATGCATAGAATACATGGTACAGGATGCTTTGTTTTCCTCTTTAAACATATTACCAAGTCATGTTAGCTATATTTCTAAGTCTGTTAATGAAACGCAAGCTGTAAGGTTGGGTTCACTGTTTCAGGACATATACAAAGGCACTTCCTCCAAGAGAAAAGACTAACAGAGACATGAATCGTTCCTTCTAATGGCGATACCATGAATACCTATCATATAGGTAGAGGAAAGCATTTTAATCATATATTGTAGAAATGCTTTTGAAACTATAAAATACAGATATAATATTCACTAAACACTTACTGAATGCATCCTATAATGCCAGGAATTATGCTCAATTCTGAGAAACTAATAACAAATACATTTTAAAACACATGTACGATGACCCCAAAGACCCCTTGGTCTGCTGCAGGCAGGAAACCTGTCAGTATAATATGGGAAGAGTGACCATAAGCTGTGATAGGGTGCAGGAGGCTCAGAGGGGAGGGATCGGTCTGTGTGTCGGGGAGGAGCTTGGATGCGGGGGGGTGGGGGAAGGGCTGGGCAGGTGGACATCGGACAAACAGACAAGGCAGGACTTCGGAGGAAGATAAAATATGAGGGCACAAAGGAGCCACACCTGCTCTGTGCATCTTTGTCAACATTTGCTGAATCATAAACCTAAGAAGGACCTTTGCGGTGAGGCTGAGGACAGGCAGGACGCAGACCCTGTGGGATGAACAGGCCAGGCTTTGGGGCCAGGCACACAACACGTGGTTTCAGAGTTGGCATATGCTAGCTTTCCAAGGCACCATATTCCCGCTCATGAAATGGAATTTGTAAGAGGAATTTATAACCCCATGTAACAACCCATCATTTCTCTTTACAATTATTACGATTATCGGGGACCTGGTTGTCAGACTAAGAACTGTGGAGCTTCATTCTTTAAGTGGCAAAGTCCTGTAGAATGTAAAAGTCAGGAAGGAGCCTGCTCCGGGTCTCGTGTTGGAGCCTCAGCCCAGCAGAGGGTGACAACACGCTGGAAGAGCAGAGGCCGGAGGCAGGAAGACCAGCGAGGCCGTGTGGGAGCCGGGAGCTGGGCAGGGGGAGCAGGGGCCACAAGGTGATCGCTCTGCCTCTGGGACTTGCTGGACGCTAGGATTTCAACTGTCCCTGGACGCCTGCAACGTGCCGGGAAAATGCTAGGAGCTCTGTCTTAACTATTCCTGATGTTTCCCAGAGGATCCTACCCCAAAACAACTGGTTTCTCAAATGGTGTACTGACTGCTTGTGTCCCATTAAGGACGATGAGACAGTTTGGAAGCCACTAACTGACTCTTTTAAAGTTAGAACTAAATTCTAGAAAAATCATAAAACACCAAAAACGATATGCATATAAAATATATCTTTTTCAACATTTATTATCATTTGTTAATGGAAGAATACAGCCTTTTAAAGCAGATTTGAGATATCACTGACATAAAAATTGTATATGTTTGAGATGTACAACATGTTGTTTTGATATATGTATACACTGTGAAATAATCACCACAATCAAGCTCATTAACACATCCGTCATCCCACCTGGTGACTTTGTACGTGTGCAGAAGAATATGGAATATGGACTCTTAAATTTAAAAAAGAGGCAAGTGGTATTTATGAACTGGTAGACTTATCACTCTAATCTAGATCCTCTTTTTTTTTTAACATAGGTAGTCTGTTCTCTCTCTCTCTCTCTCTCTCTCTCTCTCTCTCTCTCTCTCTCACACACACACACACACATACTCACAGAAGTAGGAACCATTTGGGGCGTACCTATTGGGCATATCTTTGCAAACTTAATCCTAACGATACTAATCTAGTTATCTGAGAGTAGGAAAAAGAATAAATGTTACAACAGATTAGAATTTCTCCTCTCTCAATATGTTAAACCAGGAACCAAATTAGTGGAAATCACTTGGGGTAAAATCAGCATCTCAAAAGGCTTATGCAATTCTTTTGTAAAAAAGGATGCTGAGATGTTATTTGGGATAAACCCAAGGTAGAGAATCCTGCAGGAGAAGATATATTTATTATAATCTCTTTTAACTAGAAAGACAGAAGGAAGTAAGGCACTTATTGTGTGCCTACTAAATGCTAGGGTTGCGCCTTATGTTTACATATGCAATCTTATATTTTAAAACTATCCATTAACCTTCACGAACCCTGATGAGGCAAATACTATGATCCCTATTTGAAAGTCAGGAAAAGACTTTCAGAAGAATGAGGACCCGTGTGGGTAGGGACCACGGAACTGGAGTTCTCATCCATGTGTGACCCTAAGTCCCATGGTGAGAAATCCAGACGACGGTGAACACACATCAGGGGTGAGCACAGACCTCAGTTAAGAGCGGGGGCCCTTGGTTCAGACACAACTGGGTTCAGATTCATTTACAAGCTCTAAATCTTGGTATATTCATTTATCCTCTCAAATACTCATTTTCTTCACGTTCAAAATGTAACTGAGATTTATTGTAAGGATTAAGTAAACATGCATGCAAAACAGTGTCTACCAGAGTAAGTACTATTATTAAGATAAATGTGTGATGCTTATTATGATTTCACTGTTACCATCATTTTGAGGATTGTTTTTTTCTCCTGCAATATAAGCTGCATTTTACCGCACTGGCCTTTGAGATTTCTGATTTAAGTCTTGGTTCCACTGAAAGGGTAATAAAGAGACTTTGGTGAGCCCAAGACTGTAGTGAAAAGAAATTGTGTCCATCCCTATGGTTTTGACATGTGTGAGAACTCTCAGACTTATTTCTATTCAAAGGTCTCTGAGTTGAATATTTACATAGACTTTATTTCAGTGTACATCCTAGTAACTTCTCGTGCCATTCTATTTGGTCAAAGAGGCAAAGAAAAAATAAACCAAGGGACCAAACAACAAATATTTATGCCTCCACAGCTAAAACGTCAATAGAAGTAGCCTAAACAAATTATTTTCTTCTTTTTAAATGATAATTCTAAACTTATGTCTTAAATAAGATCGTTACAACATTACGTTAAAATCTATGTTCAGGGGTTTCCCTGGTGGCGCAGTGGTTGAGAGTCCGCCTGCCGATGCAGGGGACGCAGGTTCGTGCCCCGGTCCGGGAGGATCCCACATGCCGCGGAGTGGCTGGCTGGGCCCGTGAGCCATGGCCGCTGAGCCTGAGCGTCCGGAGCCTGTGCTCCGCAACAGAGGAGAGGCCACAACAGTGAGAGGTCCGCGTACCACCAAAAAAAAAAAAAAAAAAAAAATCTATGTTCAATTTTCCAGGCATATTTCATTTCAAAGCCAAAACTAGGTTTTGTCCATACTCTTGTATCCCCGTAACTGAAAACAGGATCAGGTTCTCAGAAATGACTGCTTGGTCGACGCTGAAGTGCTGAGAACAGCCGGGCTCCTCGAAGGCTAGTCGTTTGTAGCTCAGAGTCAGTGTCTTGGCACACTGATCATTTCCGTCTTGGTCTCGCTGCAACATCTGGCGCTACGGATCTTAATAAGTTACTACAGTGCAGCCAAGTAAACAGTAATAGAAATTCTGTGCAAGAAACCCAATGGCAGACGATTCTGGTGCACACCCGCCCTTAGAGACTAGGAAGGAAGAAAGAGGGGGAAACCTGACAGGGTTTCCATCACCCACCCGGGCCTCCTTGGGACCCAGCATCAGTGAAAGCTTCTCATGGCTTTTGTTTCCTCATCATTGAAATAATGAGGGTGTAAGTTCTCCCTCGTAGGGTTTCTATTAGGATTAAGCGTAATGAAGACAACACGGAAGGTACCTGAAATCCCTGACCCCACTACAGGAGTGCTGCTCTTACCCCAGTAATCACATGCCCAGGTGAGGACCACTCCACCAGGAGTGTGGTCAGTCTCTTGTGAGAGATGCTCAGAGAGAAAGTTCCTCTGCCTCCGTCACCTAGCTTGTGTCTCGTCTGCAGATTCAGGAGTCTCCCCCATGACACCTGACAAGAAAGACAGGTGAGTACAGGTCTTTCCGATACACCACTGACAGCCACCCTAGATAGCGAGCCCCTGAAATGTCGTCAGGGGGCATGGACCTGCCTTTTGACCCCAAGTCATTTACATCAAGTTGAATAGAACTACTCTTGGAAAAGGAGTTTGAAACCTGAAGCTTCAGTGTTGCTCCCAGGTTCCTTTATCCTCATCACTACTTGAGAGGGACCAGAGTCCGGAGCCAACAGTGTGGGGTCCACACCATGTAGCACAGCTCCTGGCGCCCGGGAAGCCTCGGAGACCCATCAGAATGAAGGATGTCACGACAGCCAGAACCTGCTGGACCAGTATCATTTCCATCTCATTTTAAAGTTGTGGCCCCGCCTCTGCGGGGTTCTGTGGCCATGCCTGCTGCTCCGCCTGCCTCGGCAGGCATCTCCTCCTTCAACAGCCTGTTGGTCCCACGTTCCAGGTGGACAGACCACCCCTCCCAACGTTCAGCCGGCACCGGGGTTGTAACACAGGCTTCTACGTGCGATGCTGTGTCACAGGCTTCAGTGATCACGGCTGTTACGTGGGATGGCATCTCCTGCGTGGGGTAGGCCGGGTGTCATAGATGTGCTTTCACATTGCTTCTGGAGCTCACTTTTAACTCTCGTCTTGGGGGCTTGGAGGGGCCGGGAGGGCAGGGGGCTGAGGGCTGATGGGAAGGGAGGGAAGCAGAAGAAGGTGGATGGCGAGGGAGCAGCGTCCACGGCCCCCCAGGCTGGGCAGGAGTGCAGGTGACAGCAGCCAGGAGCGCGTGGTCCCCGTGGGGCTCACCCAACTCCGGCCCCGCGCACAGAGTCACCGCGGACCGTATGCTACCGGGGGTCCAGACCCCGCGGGACTCTAAGGAGAGGCTGCTCCTAGGGAAACTGCTGGCAGCTGCAGGGTTGAACCCAAAAGGAATGAATAAATGTGTGTGTTTTTTGATAACAAGATAGCTGACACCTATTAGCAAGGCTCATTCAAAATGTGGCTTATTTGCACAACGTATGTTTACACCCACATGAGTGTTTGCACATGCTGTTGTCTACACACCCTCCAGATTCAACCACCCACCACAGTGAGATTGTCCATGCAGGGCGGGTTCTCTGCAACGGCACCAGCAGCGTCGAATTCCCACTCCCCACTGCTTCCACCGTGGGCTGGTTTAATCTCATTACCTACAAGCTATGATTCTCTCCCGGTGATCAGAAGTGCATGGGAGCAGTTTCAGACTCTGGTTGAAAAGGAGGCATCCCATGCCCTTAAGCACGGATTTTTAACACGCATGCTGCGCTCACTGGACGCTGGGCACTGTGTCTGGCTATGGGGCACAGCAGGCTGTGGGAGAGAACCTCACACAGATGCATCCACGAGGCCTTCAAGGTGCTGATGGCGGAGTCCGCAGTTAGGAGTCAGGATGGCCTCGTGGAGAGATGCTCGGGGATGAGTCTCAGATCACAAGTGAATCAGGACGGAGGCCACAGGAAGTAGCTGGAAACATTGATCCCCGTGGAGTGTGGGGCAAGAACTCCAGCATGGCCGGTGCCTCTGGGGAAAGGCAGGCTAAGAGATGATCAGAAACGGGGTGGAGGATTTTATAAGCCATGGAAGGGACATAGTCTCCATCATATGGGTATCAGCTGGGCCTGAATTACATCCCCTCTCTAGAAAGACCGCAAGAGCCAGTGGTTCCCAGCCAACTTCATGCTTAGATCCATCTTCGATCTAATAAATACCATTCTCTGGTGATTCTAACCTACGATGAAATATATAATATATTTTCCTAGGTGCTGAGATATTTGTGCAGGTTTCAGGAATGGTTTCTGTTTCACAAAACTCATAAACTGTTCTTTAATTTATGTCAACCTGAGAAGAATGAACCAGTAAAGTGGTTTAAGAGATTTGGGGGGAAATATGAATATAATGCCATCTGATGAATTCAGCAGGGATGGAACATGTCAGAACACTACACTTTCTGTCTACTTGCCCTAGCAAGCAGCATTTAAAGTTGAGTGTTAATTGTTTGGCTTAAAAGTGTAATTTATTTTTCACTGCTGAATTAGCAATACTTAGGCATATTATGCACGCTTTAGTAAAGAGAGCAGATTAGCTAAGCTTTAGCACATGAGTCTGAGAGGTTTGTGTTTGAAATTAAATGTGAACACAGAAGTGAGCCAACCTGTAACAAAGACGGGACTTGTCATTACATAAATTAAGCATCTGTTTTGTGCTTTGCTGAAATTATTGAGTTTTGTTCATAAAATATTTACATGCTGTATTTATAGCTGTTATTGCTCGGTGCCAATAGAATGAATTTTCTATCTCAGGAAGCAAATGAGTCCCCCAACTTGCTCAGTGTAACCCTCAATGTCCATATGTTCAATTTATTTTTGAATGGTTCATGAATATGGAGTCGTTTTCATTTTTTTATGGTTGTGATTTAGGGATCAACATGGCAATATATGGAAAGTTAGATACATTTTTTATTATATTTATTGGCTTTTGGTGGAAACATTAGAACAAGAGTGAGAGAAAAGTTTACTTGTGAGAAATCTGCAGTGTCTTTTCACGACTTTCAGGGGGTCCCTGAACCTCTGGGAATTATATACTCAGTTGTGCATTATAAATGCTTAAGCACATTTGGAAAATTTTAGAAAGCTAAGTACATAAGAATTTCTTCACATAATTTGTTGTTTTCTTAATTTAGGTTTCCACAGAGGGGAGACGCTCAAAATATTGAACAATATGGGAATGAACATTGGTCATAACAGAGTCGTTCGCACTGGCCTGCGCTGGATGAATTTCACCTTAGTTTCCAAGTGTAATTTCCCAGGGACGAGATGGGGCAAGGGAGAAGGGAATGCCTCACTGCTCCAAAACCTTAGAAAATCTTTGCTTTAGGATATCCTATGATTTTAGTTATAGTTGTATTTCACTATAGGAATTTTTATGTCAAAAAATATAAACTTGAATAACGTAACCGACGTTAGATGTAAAAGCTATAAATTCAGAAGATGGAATGTATTTCTGACTGAGTGATTACAAAAGGAGATGAAATGGCATTTGACCTTTTTTTTAAGGACTGTCAAACTTTAAAGAGTTAGGCTATTTTAAGCAGAAAGGTTGGAAATATTGCCTAATGATCTGGCATTGGGCTCTGGAGTGAAATGGCAAGCATTTTAATTCTGATTCTTACACTGATATGTAAACTTGGTAAGTTATACAATCTTTCTAAGCCTTGATGTATTCATCCGTGCAGTGGGAATCTTTATAATGACCTCAGACAGCTGCTGTGGCTGAAGAATAACTTGGACTTCAGTATCTAACGAGAAGTCTTAGGAATATTTGTAATGAATGACACAGCAAAGACAAACTTGATAAAATACACACAGACAAACACACTCACACACACATAAACACCAAAGGCTGTCTTACCCCAATTTTTGTAGAAAGTATCTTCTAAAAATATATAAAATCAATACCAAGCCACCCATGCCCTAAACACATATTTTATCACCTTCCTATACATCTATTCATCTCAACGCCAATGCAAACTTGAGCAAAAGATGAAGATTAAACACAAGCGCTCAGTATGGTCAAGGGAGCTTAGATCAAGGGACATGTCAGAGGCTGAGGGAGGGACATTATTTGGGGTGGGATGTGTGCCGACTTTGGGAGAGTAGACATCCATTTCTTCTTCATAAAATAAACTGTAAATGGCGCATGATTCTCTAAATACTAAAAATAATTCTGTAGATTAGTGACAACGTGGATTTTATCAGATTAACTCTTTTCCCAACCACAATTATAAACTCTGGACAAAATATTTACAAAATCAGCTATTTAAAGGCACTTAAGTATTACCCCAAACAGCAGAAATTGAAGAGAATTTTAACACTGAAATAAGAGAGCCACAGAAAAGAGATCTACTTTTTTCTGTCTTCCCCATTGGACAGGTACCAGCTTTTCTAGGTCCTGGAGGATAGCATTCAAGCTGGGGGCATCAGTATGTCTGGTCCGGAGTCAGAAGCTGGATTTGAGGGAAGCCAGAGCTGCTGATGTGAAGAGGAAGAATCCCAGGAAGGAGGAAGGGGCTGGCCCCTAAATCTGAGTGCCAACCTCCCTCAAACCACGGCTGACTCCTGGACTGCACATGGTCTTGTGTTAAAATATCCACTGGAAGACTGAAAAATCAGGGGCAATCTTTCAGGAGCTGCCTGTCAATGGGGAGCCAGAACTCTGAGCACTTGCCAAGTTTTAGGGACTTGCTAAATATTTCAGGTTTTCCATTAGATCCCAAAGAGAGTTAAATCTTATGTGTAAGGACCATGTTTTGGTGCTAAGATCTATGTATTAGGACTCAGAGATAAACCAAACTAGATATACTCACATAAGCGGCAGAAGCTATCCACTTGCAAGAGATAAGAGATTCACTGATAATTTAATTGCCTGCTAGAGAAATAACTCAACAGTTTTTAGAGAAAGATAACAGAATCCAGAGTCCTTACAAAGTATCATTCGCAACACCTTGTACACAGTGAAAACAAACAAATTAGCTAACTACACCAAATAGACAAATAAATAGAAATATGAAATTCATAGTCAAGGGAAAAGGCAGTCAATATTAACAGACATATAAGTCTTCCAGATTTTGGAATTGGTTAATAAAAACTTTAAAATACCTATGATAGATATATTAAGGAGTCTACATGATAGATGAATAAAAAGGTAAAATAAGTGTAATAGTGAAGAATTTAAGGAGAGATATGAAAGCTGTAAAGAATTGGAAATTGGAAAAAAGGAAATTCTATAACTGAAAAGTACGATGTCTGAAATACAGAATTTATTAGATGGATCAACAGAAGATGGAACACAGCTGAATGATGAATCAGTGGACTTGAAGAGAGATCAGTGGAAATTATCCAACCCAATAACAGGGAGAAAAAAGGACTAAAGCAAAACAAGCAAACAATAACAACAATGACAGAAACCTAGAGATTAATGACCTTGGGGCCAGTTTCAAAGAGACAAACATAAAAGCAACGTGAGTCCTAGGGGAAAAAAAGGCAAGGCAGAAAGTAAGAGTGAGGCAGAAAAATATACATATTTGAATAAATATTGGCTAGAATTTAAAAAATTTGACCCCAAACCTCAACCCACAGATCCCACAAACCCCCAATATAACAAATGCAAAAACAAACAAAATAAAAATACACACTTAGGTACATTATGGCCAAACTGTAAAAACCAGTGATTAAAAAGAAAATATCATAAGTATTGGGGGGTGGGGGGGACAAAAGACAAAGATTTTTCTAATTAGAAAAAATTCAAACCAGAATGGAGGAAACTCTGTCAAATTCAGAGAGAAGGAAAGGAGAAATGAAGGAAAGAAAGAAAGAAAGAAAGAAAACACTGCCAACCTAGAATATAATGTCTACTAAATATGTCTTTCAAATATTAAGACAATGTAAAGACTTTTTCATATAAGCAAACTTAAAGGATTTATTGCCAGCAGCCCTGAAGTATAAGAAATGCTACAGAAAATTCTTCCATCAGAAGCAAAACGACGTTATCTTAAAATAAGGAGCTATAGGAATGAATGCAGATCACTGGATACTGTAAACATGTGGGTAAATATAAAGAAATATTTCCCTAAGTCTATCTTTCTTTTTAAATGTCATTCATTTCAAAGTAAAATGATTCTTTAAAGCAGATGATAAAAAACTAAAATAATGTAGTTTGGAGTCTATGAAAAATGTAAAAGTGAAATATATGACAAGAGTAGTACATATTAAATGTTAACAAACTGGATGCTACAGTTAAAAGGAAGTGATTGTCATAATAGGAAAGAAAGCAAGACCAAATTACGTGTTATTTGTAAGAGGCACACCTTAAATAAAAAGAAAAAGAAGCACAAATGCCAAGAGTAAAAACATGGAGAACTTTACCATATAAACACTAAGTATAATGAACCTGGGTTAGCTATATTAAGATACAGAAAAAAATAGAACTCAAGATAAATAGACTTATGTTTTAAAGATAAAATGTGAATACAAGAAGATATAATAATATAATATCAGCGCTTCAAAGTTCTATTTGAAGCAAAATAGAATTAAAGGAAGAAATAGACCAATCCTCAATTACAATTGAAGACCTTAATATCTCTCTCTTCATATTTAAAACAGGTAAACTGATGAACAAAATCAATAAGGATATAGAAGACATCACTGTGAACAAAGTTGACCTAATTGATGTATGCAGACTCCTATACAGCAACAGCAAGTACATATTATTTTCAAGTGAATGGAATATCCATTGATATAGACCATACATGGTTTTATAAAGCAAGTCTCAATAAATTCAAAGGGGTTGAAGGCATAGACTCTGACCATAACAGAATTATACAAGAAATCAACAAGAATAACATATTTTTAATATTACCAACCATTTGAAAATTAAGGAAGACACTTCTAAGAAATCTACAAATCTAACAGAAATCTCAAGGAATTAGAACATATTTTGAGCTAAATGATAATAAAAGCAGCATATCAAAATTTACAGAATGCAGCAATAGCAGTTCTTAAACGAAAATGAATAGTTTTAAAGATCTCTATTATAAAGAATAGGTTTAAAGTCTAAGACGTATCTTAAAGAAACATAATAGAAGGGGAAATTCAACAACAACAACAACAAAATGCTAAAGAAAGACTGTAATAACAGATTGGAATATAATGAAGTAGAAAACAAAGAATGGAAAAAAATAATAAAGGCAAGAGATGTTTTCTGAAAAAAAATACAATTGATAAAACTTTAGCTAGACTAGTAAAGGAAAATAAGAGTACATGCATTACAAATAACAAGAATAAAAGCGATGATATGGCTGCATATCCTACAGATACTAAAAAGAGAATAAGGAAACACAGTGGAAAACTTTATGCCTATTAAGTAAACAATTTAAATGCAATGGACAAATGCCTTGTAAAACACGACAACAAATTAATGTTAATTGGGATATAAGGTGATCCAAGTTCAGCACAGTATACCCAATGCCTGCTTTGCACGAGGTGGGCAATAGTCTTTATCAGTTGACCCATAAAATCTAGATCAACGTGGTAAAACCATCAGCACCTAAATGAATTATGAGGAAGGTAAGTACATATCACCTGTTTATCTGTTGGGTTGTACTAAGCACTGAATGGTTTGTGGTTATATAAACTGAAAATAACAACTTTAAGTCCTTAAACATATAACAAAGATCAGGAGAAAAAGAATGTCTATGAACATGGTTTTTATAGGAATAAGAAGGACACTTAAGAATTCATGTGTTTCATATACTAAAATCGAGATGAAAAGAATTTTGCTGCCATCAAATGGATCTGGGAGCTGTAAGAGGATAATAAAGTGTCTTCCTAGAGACACAGGAGGCAAAGAAGAAAATGTTGCCTTTAAACACAAAAGCTAAGGGGGGAATTAAATTTTCATTAAATCCCATGAAAGAAGAACTGACACCTGAAGAAAACTGAAATCGTGTTGTGAAAGAGAGAAAAGTCTCTGAAAGGATCAACTGATGAAAATGATAGTAAAACATCAGTAATTCTACCTATAAACCTTAGATGTGCCCAAGGAATAGACCAGGACAACTGAAACAACAGAGGAAATTAAAGACATAATTGAGCAAAATTTTCCTGAGTTGAAAAGCAACTCAGTCTTGCAAATCTGTGTGATTCCCTAATTACGGCCCCAACCCACGTGATAAACACATTCCCTCTAGCCCATTGTGAGGAATGATTAGTAAGACCCAACTCCTGTCTTTTGGAAACTGAGGTTTCTTCTTCAGTGGACGATGGTCTACCTTGTTTCTTCCATTTCAGTGGGGTCTTGTTTTCCAGGACACCTGTTCTCATCGTGTTCCATTTCACTGCAGTGAGTCCTGGGTTTGGAGCGTGGATGATTCTGCTTTTCAATGAACTCATGCTGGTTTATGATTATGTTCCTGCCCTTCTTTTGTGCATCGCAGACTTCCTGTCCCCAAAGCAGGATGTCAGTTCATCCTCAGTTCATCCTCCTCAGCCTTTCAAGCCTGCGCCCCTCCCCTCCCGCTGTCCTGTGATGCTGTCACCTGTGGTCACCTTGCTCTCCACGCTTCCCTTCCCATCCCTCCTTTACCCAAAGCCTGTCTCCACTCTTGCACCCCACGACCCTGACCCAGTTCCAATCTGACACTGGTTTTACCCCTAATGGAACTTCTCTCACACATCACAGCAAGCCCCCAATGACAGAGGAATGCGTCACTCCGCATCGCTCCTGAAATTCTCTTTCCCAGGTTTCTCCTAAAATGTCGCAGCTTTTCCTTTCACCCTCCTCTACCACTCTCCCTTCTCCTCCTCCCAAGATTGGAACGTGGATCCTCCGGGATTCTTTCTTATTTCTCTCCTGTATCACTATGCTCCCGTCCTTTGGAGTCTAAATACACACTTCTGATTCTGAGATAGGACCTCAAAATATCTAAACCCACCTATCAAACTGTCTAACCAAGTTCCTAACCTAAAAATATAAACTGACAACTTAAAAAGTTCAGCCCAGTCCAACACCATTCTTCCTTTGGTATCGATAGATTTGCCATTTTTAGACATTTCATATAAGTGGAAGCGTGTAAGAAGTGATATTTTGAGTCTTGCTTCTTCGGCACAGTCTGATGCTTTTGTGATTCATCCACGTTGTAGGATATGTCTCCCTTAACTACTTGAAGCATTATTTAGATTTCACAAGTATTTACCACACATAAAACTTTATCTTTAGGTTCCCAGAAATGATTAATATAAAAGTTTTACTTCAAAAATATGCTAAGATCAAGAACCGTGCTAGGGTGTCCCATCCCACCACTTTACATTTAATGTTTTATTGGAGGTTCTAGCCAGTGCAAAAAAGCAAAAAAAAAAAAAAAATCATGTGTATGTTACCTTCTAAACATGATTTTATATAATTTCAAATGTTTTTAAATAGAGGTTTTAAAAAAACAATTATTTTAATTTGATTAGAGTATCATTGTTCTTATGTTAAGGAGTAATCATTCACCTTTATTCTTAAGTAAAATGTCTTCAGAGTTGCCAATTTGCGAAGAAGATCTTATAGACGAAATATCTTCTAAATACATGTGCCCATAGCTATTGCTTATGGCAGGGGTGTGAGCAGAGAAATCCCCTTTCAGGGTAAAGCAGTAATTTGCTAAGTATTAGTTTCATAGTCTGAAGGAGATCGTTTTGAGCTCACCCATCACAGTAGCCCACCCTCCTGTAACGGGCAAGTTCACGGTTCTGGGCTCTGATAGAACCTGAGAATTCTCTGTCCCCGAATCCCCCAGGTGACCCCAGACCTGTCGGGGTTATTTGGGGTCAGTGAGACCCTGGAACCAGGAGAAGGTTTAAGTAAAACTCCTTTGTGCCCTTATTTCTCCAACTGTGTTCGTAAAACCCCGGGTTTTCAATAACTTGACATATTTTTCCTGAAGAAAAGGACCGTTTAACCCAGAAAAGCTGTTTAAATAACTTACGGAGATTTCTCTACCATAGGGTCTGAGCTTCTCTGATTTTGAAAAAGGGCCTGTGCCTGATCACCCTCCCTACAGATGATGTCTTTCTCTCTGATTTGAACATATACATTATATTCCTGTACAAGATCTTTTGACATTTAAAGGACTAGCAAATCAAAGTTAGGGAAGCATGGCTAAGCTGTTTCGCTGTGAGTATTGCGTTAGCTGCTGGCTTAAAGGTGGTCCTTACACAGTGAAGAAAGCATCAGAGAAGCTGCTCTTTTTAAAAAGTTTGTATCGAAATATAGTTGATTTACAACTTTGTGCCAGTTTCAGGTGCACAGTAAAGTGATTCAGTTATACATATATCTAAATATCTCTCTCTCTCTCTCTCTCTCTATATATATATATATATATATATTCTTTTTTAACATTCTCTTCCATTATAGGTTATCACAAGATATTGAGTAGAGTTCCCTGTGCTGTACGGTAGGTCCTTGTTGTTTATCTATTGTATACACAGTAGTGTGTATCTGTTGACCCCAACCTTCCAATGTATCCCCTTCCCCCTCTGATAACCATAAATTTGTTTTCTATGTCTGTGAGTCTATTTCTGTTCTGTTCATTTGTACCCTTTTTTAGATGCCACATATAAGCGATATCATAGGATATTTGTCCCTCTCTGTCTGGCTTACTTCACTCAGTCTGATCATCACAGAGCTGCTCTTTTAAGCAACTTTACTCCAGTATCGTTTGTGTTGGATTGAAGACACAGCTCCTGAGATGGGCCTTCGTATCTAAGGCAGCTTTTCCCTCTTCTGCTTGTGCCCAGAGATTCCTCTGATGCTCCCACAGGGCTCGAGTAACCCCTTAGGATGGTACCGACCAACTGGAGATCAATGCATCTTTCTGGAAGTAGCTAAACTCAGCTGCTCGGGAAACTTGGCAGCCGCCAGAATGCCTCTCTGTAGGGCGCTGCATCAGCTCAGGGGTCCACACACAAATAACGTGACCGCAAGAGCTCAGAAGGACATTTAAGTGTTTTCCATATTAAATACACAGCAACTCCACAGAAACAACCCACACATTTTCACTTATCCGTGCACTCACTCTGACTCTCATAAGTGCCCCCCTTATGGTTCCTTCCGGCACAGAACTGCGGGTTCATTTGCATTACCTTTTATTTAAGCTGTGCATTATGACATAAGATCAGATCAAGATTTTTCTCCCCTAGAACACCTCCTGTATTCTGCATTCGAGAATCTTCATTTTAAGACTTAATTCAGCAATTTTATTGGGAATTCATGTATTCTTTGTTCTGCTACAGCTGTCTCCGTTCCCCCTGCTGGGGAAGAAACCTGGGCTTATTATAGCTGGTGAGGATGTTTCAGGCTCTCAGACACAGACACGCCGGTGTGCTTTTGTCAACATAAGTGAAAACTTTCCAGACGTCATACATATTTTCATTAGTTTTCTTCCTCCATGTGTGATCTGCAAATGCTAAGCTAATAGTCACCGATTTTACTTTCGCATTTTGAATTATTTCTCATGCTGGGCAAGCAGGAAAGGAGCTGCATTCAGGGCCATGTGAGAATTCCTCTGTTTTTAGATTCTGAAAAATGACCATGTCTGCTAGATTACAGTAGGTCAATTCCACTAAAAAGCAATTGATGGGGTAAAGCATTGGGAAGGAACTCCTGAAAAAGCACTGGATTATTTCTCAGTGAAAAGAATTCCAGTCTGCTTAATTTTAAATTAAATTTTTGATGATTTTTATTGTTTTAATACATTGAACATAAACTCTCAAATTAGCTCCCCTAAATCCTTAAAGTCTATTTCAATCACAGTTTATTCCCCCCAGAAAAGAACACAATACCCTGTATTTTAATCATCTTATTGAAAGATATATTACACACCTAGGATCTAGGCAGCTGAAAAAAATTCTTATTGGGAGGAATGTGTTATGAATGAGATTTCAGAGTAATTCTCACAGTCCCATGACATTGTATATCCAGTAGAACAGAATAACTAAAGATGAATATTTTCACACGTTGATTCATTCATTTATGCATCATTTTATTCTTTCATTCGAAATAATGTATTTGATTCCATGTATTAAAACTTGCTATGGGCCTGGCATAATGGGGAAAAAAGATGTGAGTGCAAACACACATCAGAATTCCAGGGTGATCAGGGATGGTTCTAGATGCCAGATAACTAATGCATTCACTGATTTTTCTAATAAGATAACGATGTTCCTGGTGTGACCACTGGACGGTGGTTCAGCACCCTTCACCTTGTTGTCCCTCCCTTTAAAGCTGAGGATTTGTCACCCCCTGCTGAGTCGGGGCCCGTCCACATGGCTCCTCCACATGGTCCCCCCTGCTCATTAGGATGGCAGCAGGCACAGGGGCACTGGATGTGCGTCTGCAGTCTGAGGCTCTCATGCTCCAGCCACCTGCCATGAGAAGAACACTCCCAGGGAGCCACTGGCCCCAGAAAGAGAAGCGCATCCCACAGTCCTGACCCAGGACCCAGGAGGCGGCACCAGGCAGAGGGCAGACAGCCTGCAGACACTGGGCAAGGAAGGGATACTTGTCCTCCTAAGTCACAGAATCACAAACAATATGCCTGACGTCATGACAGCCTGGGGTCACCAAGGTTGTGGTTTCTTTCCTGGGAGATAAAAATAGATGCGAAAAATGATAATGATATAAGCTAACATGCGTTTGGTGCCAACTGTATCCCAGGATCTAAGATGATTTAAACACTCAATCAGCCCTAGGAGAGAAGTGACTGTTTCCATCCCGATTTTAGTGAGACGGAAGGAAGGCAGCATGGCAGCCCTAAGGCCACTCATAGACTTGGACCAGAGCTAGTGCATTTCGGATCCCTGAGCTGCACCTGTAACCACTGTCACGTGCTGTGAGGTCAGCGTACCCACAGAGAATGACTGTCACTGTGGAGGGGGCCCTGGTCCCCAGCTGGTTGTCTCAGGGCAGTGGTGGGGATTTATGTCATCCACGCAGGTAGCATTGTATCAATATTCACGCACAGGATCTATAATGTGGACACGTGTGTGCGCGTGTGAACTTACCTTTACAACAGTTTATCTGTCTAGAAAGAGACGGTCTTCCTCACCTGGCGTGAAAAGAAGCAAGTCATTTCTTGCTGCCAAAACAAATTACTTTTGAAGCCATATCTGTCACTTCTTCGTCCAGCTGTGGTTATATTTCTCAGACATCCTAACTCGAATGCATCTGTGGATGAGTATCGATCTTATTTGAAATGTTTATATTTGTCTTTGACGTACTATTATTTATGTTAATGATGGCTAAGTAGTCATCTAAAGATAACACAAATGCCCGTAAGTCCAGGTACTATTTATCTTGTTATGAAAGCTGTATCCCAATATCCAAGATGCAATAAGCAATACAGACAATTAGCTGCAAACTTAGAAACATCACTCTCTCAGCCTCCAGGACACTTGTATTTGTCGGGTTTCGAACCCTCTGCCTAACTGCCCTCATTCTGCCCTTGTGGCCACAGCCTGAGCAGTACCGCCTTCCCCATTTGGCGTCTGGCAACTTCTCTCGGGGCTGCATTGCAGACACGGTTCTATCTCTGAAACGCAGCCATGCTATTTGTTATACTTGGGCATCCAGTGTGAATTAGAGCCGTCCCTGGAAGCTTGTGCATCGAACCAGGAAGGAATGAATAACTTCCATCAGACATCCCTATATTTTATGTCAAGGGTCCGCCATGTTGTCTGGAGGAAAATCCATTTAAGGAACCGGCCCTCAGAAGCTGGACGAGGGGCAGTGGGGTAACGGGCTCCTGTGTGGGACACCGGACATTGGCTGCAGCAGGAGACATGGCGGGTGGGCAGACGTCAGCGGACCAGACAGGGCACCTCTCGCCTCCCGTTCACATCGGGGTCGTGACAAAGGATGACTCTGGCCAGTGTCAGGGGACAATTCCTTCTGCTCCTGATAGAGTCACTTCTGGCTTCCAAGCTCAGCCCTCTTCCACCCTCCCTGTAAAGTTTGTCCCCTGTTCTCCGAGTCCACAGACCCTCCACCCCGAGCCCACCCAGAAAGGATGAGGCTGAGAAGGACCTCACGCCCACACGCTTCGTGTTTTCCAGAACCGGGGCCCCAGCCCTCTTTCCGCTGTGATGTCGTCCGTTCCAAACTCCCCTTGTCCTTTTAAATTTTTAATTACCATCTTCTGTTCACCTTTGTTTTACCCGTGACATCTTCAATTTAAACAGTATCAGAGAGGTTGATGTGAACAGTTTTCTTTTCAGCTTAAGTGACTGCAGCTCGTTGAGTTGTTAATTATGCAGGGAGGCTTGCATGGCTGAGGCTGGTGATTTGAATATGCTCTGATGTCAGGTCTCTGTCTGGGCGGTGGAGCTTGTAAAAGGATTATGATGATGTATATATGGTTCATGGCTAAATGGGCTAATGAAAGGACCTCATTTAATCAAACACAATTAATTAAATTAACTTATGATATTAACCCATCTTTCTGTGCATGTATAATTTATATTAATTGATTTGCTACATTCGAATTGACCAATCAGGTGGGTCGCCAACAGCCTAAGGAAGAAGGAGGTGTCATTAGCATTACTTTGATGCAAACCGTAATTGATGGGTCAGTGTGTTCTAGGGATGTAGCAAAAGCTTTGCTAATTGTCATAAGAAGTTGAAATTGATTGTGTCTGCATTAGTACATAAATTTAAATTGATTAATGTTTTGTTCTAAAATTAATGTCCATTCTGGATGGGTGATACAATGCTTTATTTATTGGATTCATTAATGCAGTCTAAGGAAAAAATAGTGTTGAAGTTCGTAACGGAGGGGAGATCGTTAAGAATGAGTTCAATGCAACCATCGTGGAGTCCACAGCGCTCGCCCACTTGGTCTGCTCCTTATAAATGTCCAAGCACAAAGGCCTCCGCTGAGACCCTCCAGGTCCACCATTTAATTAAAGCTCTTTTAAGGACAATTACGGTGGAAAGCACCCCAAACATGGTGAGCGGTGTGGGGTGCTGGGGCGGGAGGGAGGGAACAGAGTCCAGAAACAGGATCCCTTCCCGGCTGAGGCTTGGATGTTAAACACCCTCACGATTTACACCAACCTCCTCTACAAAAAAAGAAAACACTCTAACTTGCTTGAATTGCAATGTATACTTTACAGCCAATTGACAGAGATCATGAAATGTAAAATCACGGACCCTTTATGAGAACATAGACTGTAAGCCTAGGCTGCAGTTTTCATAGATGCCCTGACGTGGTGATTTTTTATCCTGAAGATTTTCTAGTTACTGTGATTTGGAATCTACGTGGGTTTATGTTTTAAAACCCAGCTTTGAATTTGGCGGACTTTCCTAACCTGGCCTCTGAGATTTTAAAGACGAGGGGATAAAACCATCTGCCTAATTAACATGTCCTCGAATCTCAGTTATTACTAAAAACACAAATGCTTTGAGAAGGTAGAGTCAGAGAAATACTGAAAACTTGGTTTAATTCATTTATAACTCCTTTTTTTCTTACCCAGGCAAGCTTAACATCTGCTTCTTATAAACCGATTTAAATAGAAAATGTGTAATGCATCCTTTTACCAAATGGCCCTTGTTTTTATTGATGGAATAAAGCAGTTTGGCTCTTCTGTTTTTACTACAGTGCATTCATGCTCTTAGAAATGGGACATCTCTGTTTTCACAAGGAA
This sequence comes from Hyperoodon ampullatus, assembly GCF_949752795.1. NCBI lineage: Eukaryota > Metazoa > Chordata > Mammalia > Artiodactyla > Ziphiidae > Hyperoodon > Hyperoodon ampullatus. Next base: position 87,855,013 of record NC_136926.1, read on the forward strand.
ACATTCTGCACTTCACACGCCAGGGAGAAGATTAGATCTCTCTCTTTGCTGCCTTACTGAAGTTTGCAAAGTATTATTTACAGACAGCTTCTTGAGCCTAAAACACTTGAATTATATTAAAATTTCACTCCATGTGGTGGCACTATGGTGTAACAAACAATAATTGGTTCTCAGAAAGGAACTTCTTCTTAACTTTTGTGACTGTTGAGACGGATGCTGTGGAGGAGTTTTCTATTGTCAGATTTTAAGGACAGCCGTTCAGAACTGAGTCATTTTATTCCAAGGCGGCAGTGAGGAATTCTATCATAGCTGCAATTGTCTGTGCTGTGTGGGGAAGTGAAGTTCTTATTACTTGTTTAAATTATGTTTAGTGCTCCTGTTTTATATATCCGAGATTTATACATGCCTAGTATACGCTATACTCATAAAATATATTTGTATATGTGTCAGCTTATTAAACAGCCAGCAAAAAAATCTAGCATGAATTTGAATATTCCCACATTCTAATTTTCCCAAAGTGAAAATGAGAAATAATTCATAGTTTATTCCATTGGAAATATAGCAAAGAAAATCTCTATCTTTTTTAAAAAGTGTTTTTTTATAAGACACCCAAAATCAGAGTTATTCTCCCTAATACCGGATGATCTGTCAATGGTTAATGGAATTGAAACCAACTGCATTCCTGAAACCCAGCTAGTGGAGGGCAATGCAATGTCAACAGAGTCTAATATTTTAGGAAAACAACCCCAGAGATGGCTATGGTTTTACCATGTGAATGTTTATAGCATAATCACTTAAAAGTTTTAGCTATGTTGTAAAAATTATTGTTGTGTGTGTTGCTTATGATGTTCCTTTAAAACAGATAAGGAGAAAACCCGACTGCAGACATTCTTGCACATTGGAAATGGCAGAATTCCAATGAAAATCTTGGGAAGCACAGTCTTAAATTTAAATATTTGCTGCCCTTTCCTAAGGTTGGGAAGGTAACAAAGATAGTGATTTAAAATAATATTGTCTTAATTTAGCAGTTTTGTGAATGGGTCGCAGATATTCTAAGGGAAAATTAACATTGTTTTGTTGCAAAAAAACGCCTCTTAACACTGTGCAGAATGTGGTGGCAGCTGGAATAACTATTTTGCTAATCAGGTAGTGGTTTATCCTGTGGCGGAATGGGACCCTTCTATGGACCACATTCAGGGAGCCGGGCGGCAGGGCTGAGAAGCGGCAGGGCTGAGAAAGGCTGGAGGGACGAAGGAAGCTGGCTCCAAACACATCACACTTCCTTTGTTGGTGGGGATGGAACTCCGGGGTCCTGGGTCCAATGCTATGATTTAGGCGTCATGTGCCGACTTCCTGCTTCAGGTCTGGCCCTGGGACAGGCACTGGTTTTTATTAGGAACTGCCTTTCCGAGTTATAACCATCAGTTCATCTTCACCTCCCTGACTGGCACTCTGAGGTCTGCCTCCATCCCCAGGTAGAACAATTCTGCTAGCAGTAGGTGTCACTGCAGGCAGTGAGAATTCTTTTGGAGAGTTGCTAAAGAAAGGGAAATGATTTCCAAAGTCCAAAAGGAGGAATTATCCTAAAATTCTGGCAATGTAGAATGGGAATATTTTTTTAGTATTGCCTTGAATCCTGAGTTATCACAGCGTTAAGGTCAAGTGGAAATGAAACCACTTGTGAAATCCTTCTGCCGTGGCTCTAAGCCTGATACGTATGTACCCCGAGTCCTGGCTCCATTCTAGAAAGCAGGCAGCCTCAGTCCCGTGCAAGAGAAGACGGTCCTTGATCTCCTTTCTCCTTCTTTTCCAAAAGTGTCCAATCTAGGGTGCCGGACACGTGTAACACTAATCAAAACATAGTCCATCATCTGAATACTGCAAAGCTAATCCTGGCTTTGGGTGGGACACTTTTAATGCACATCAAAGAGCTCAACCGGGTTGTAACTTTATTAAGCATCTACATAAAAACTTTTCAGAAAGAGAGAGAAAATCTTTATTAAAAGATGGATACGCCATTATTACGTGTTTAATTTTAGGGACACTGTATGAATGTGCAAGAATTGTCCTAATACTACAGGCATAGGAGATCAAAGGAATTAAGCTTGTCGACTGTATCGTGGGCACCTGGGATTATGACACAATGCTAAAAGGTACACTTTCATCCTTCCTGTTGGACTCCCAGGTATGCACCACAGTCAGACACGCTGACGTAAGCATGTAGATTTTGCTTCAATGTCTTCTTGGCTTATATCTGTTGATGCCCTGAGGATAAAGTCTCAGCTGAGGATTCATTCCTCATTCACACAGCCCAGTTTTGCTCCTCCTGGGCATGTGGTTTAGATAAAGCCTAGTGCATAGTGAGGAATCAGGTCTAATCCAGCGATGCCTTCACACCTGTCCTGTTTCGGGTAATCCATGGATGTGGAACTGGATTTTGTCTGAGGTTGGTTGGCCTTAAATAGATGTATTATTTATTCAAACATATTTTAAAAAGAATTTATTTTGTCCTTAGACAGGTAGCACCTTGAAATGGCCCCTTCTTCCTCATAAATTAAAACTCTGAATTCTCTCATATTTTCTAGAACATCAACAACAGTTAGAGAAAGATCTGACACCTGCTTGACCCTCAGAGAAGGTTACTGACATGTTCTTAGGACAGTTCCCCCGGAAAGGGCAATTTTATGTCAGAGAAGGCGGCCCTGGCTAAATTCCAATCCAATAGTGAACAGAGATAAGTGTTCCTACTATTATTACTCTAAAGTTGTTTGCAAATTTTCTGTTTCCTGTTAACTTTTGTATATACATAGGCAATATACTGAAGAAGCACACACTTTTACCTCAAATATATTTGAATAAATCAATAACCAAAAAAGGTTTACATAAAATTTTAAAAGGTACACAAATATATGATGCCAGAGAAAAAGTAACTGTTGTGTTTTATTCTGTCATATTTTTATGCTAAATTAAATATTTGGCTGTCCTTCATACTTTCATTTTTTAAATTTTTATTGAAGTATTTACAATGTTGTGTTAGTTTCTGCAGTGCAGCAAAGTGATTCAGTTATACATATATATGTACGTTCTTTTTCATATTCCTTTCCACTATGGTTTATTACAGGATATTGAATATAGTTCCTTGGGCTACACAGTAGGACTTTGTCGTTTATCCTATACCTTCATTTTTTTTTTGTTGTTCTTTTTATTGTCAACTTCTATGTTTCCATTTTTTAAAAATTGATATTGGAGTATAGTTGCTTTACAATATTGTGTTAGTTTATGCTGTATAGCAAAGTGAATCAGCTACATATATTATATATATATATATACATATACATATATCCCCTCTTTTTTGGATTTCCTTCTCATTTAGGTCACCACAGAGCATTGAGTTCCCTGTGCTATACAGCAGGTTCTCATTAGTTATCTATTTTATACATGGTATCATTTTTAATTGAAGTGTTACTTTAAAAAATAGGATGCTACCATAGGCAAAGAATCTAAATCCCATGCTTTATTTAGAATAGTCTGCAATATGAATCAAAATTTGAATTTTGAATTTTGTACACTGACATTGAATCTAAGCTCAAAATTCAAGTGCGTTCTGAAGTGACCCATTTTTATGATCATGGGGACTGTTTGCTTGAATATGCAATATATGAAAGGGACCCCTTGCAATCATTTTCTTATCAGCTTGCCTAGTGGGGAAGATCTTTATTTCTCAGCCATGAGGATGATCCATGAGGACATTTAAACTGAGGGGAAGGGTTTTATTTCAATGTGCTGATAATAATGCTATGATTAATTAGTGTTGCTTGAACAGAAGATGGTTTTAAACAGCCCTTTACACTATATTACACTATATATTACACTATATTCTCATCGGTGTTAACCTTATAATATTTACAATCCCAGTGTCTCAATATAAATTGAGGTGTTCTTTATATTTCTAGAAATTGATTTCTTTCAATCATTTGTCATAAAATAGGCTAATGGGTTATAGGAAGCCGAATGGATTTCAAACACAGACACGTGGGAAGACAACGATGCCCACTGGCCTCATAGTAGTTTAAGGTCCCAGGGGCCACTCAGTGCTTCCCAGAACCTCTTTATGGCATTTCCTTCTCAGTTTGTGCACAAGAGACCAGGGCAGAGCTTGCATTAACACAAAAAGAGAAGTTTTGTACAAAGTTCAAAAAATAGTATTTGATTTTTAAAATGCTGAGAAATGGATAAAGCTAGTAATATTCTGCACTATTAACAACTCAAACCAAAAGCAAACCAGCAGGAAATAAAAAAAGGTCCTTAGGTTAGTAATGTCATTTTTTTCATGCTTCCTGCAAAAGATTAATTTGTTGGGGGGAAGAGCAACGATATAGTACATAATTTGAAAAATTACAACCCAAGATGTTGCCATTTCTTTACTCTATGTCCTTTGCATTTTGATTAATCTCCTTGATGTTGTAACACTTACAAATATTAGTAATAATGGGACATGCAAATTTCACAGTAATAATGGTGTAAGACTTAGGCATGTCTGTATGTGTACGCACAGACCCTAGACGTACGGAATTGGTACAGGAGTAGTTAAGCTATTTCTAGGGTCTTCACTATGGAGTTTGGGTATATATTCCCCAACACACAACCACTGTGACCATTGTGTTGTCGAGGACCAACCTCACATCTACCTAGATATTATTTCATTGTGTCCTTGCTCTCGTGTATCAATTTTATGAAGAAACCTGACTATATTTGACTACAGTATTTCCTTCAAAGCTGTTGTGCTAAGTGTTACCATGTTTAACACTTAAAATTGTTTCTACTACACATAACCAGGTGTGTAAATGATAAGCAAAGAGTTCTTCAGACAGTCCAGGCTGAAGTGGGAGGACAGAAGCCAGACCACTCTAGTGTATGTTTTCCTGCAGACAAAGATATGAATGATGCCTTGGTTAATAATGAAATTTTAAGTCCATGCCTCAAAATGATGACAAAATCATTCATCTTTACTATCCTAATATAAAAATGTTAACATTTAAAAAGAAAATTTCGCAAATAAAAACATCCAATTGAATTCCCAAAATTAGTTTTGAGAGTACATGTGTATTTAGGAGGCTTTTGGAAAAACTACAGTATTGGAGTTTTCCCCCTAACTCATCATGATTTAGAGATATGCAGAAAAAATAGAATTTCTTTTCTCTTTTAATCTACCAGCTCAATTTTTATTTATTTTTTCCAAGTAATAATCACAGTTTTAAAAGAATAGAATTTCTTAAACGAATACTTTGTTCGTGTACTACCCAATAAGGTTTGTATTTATTTCCAAGTATCATGGCTAGTGAGCAAAGAAAGAGATTAGTCCCAAGTGTAAAAATTGGTTTTCTCTATAAATTGGCCCCAAAGGGAAAATTTCTAGGTCGGTTTCTTGTTACTCGACAAGATCCGGTCAAAATCATATTTGTCCCCTTGTCACGTTATTTTAGCGGGGTGAGTTAAAGGAACAGGTGCCCCTGTGTATTGATCAGTGATCATGGCAAAGAGCTCTGATTAGAGGTTGAAGGGTAAGAGGAGGGTGAGAAATGGACGGCTGGCGGACAGGTTATTGATGACGGCAATAACCGAGCGCAGGGCTCCCGCACCGCGGCCGTGGGCTTGGGCAAATGCGCACATCAGAGCAGATACGGTGGGGAACAGACACCATGAAGAAGTATGAGCGCAGCTTCTCACCTGGCAGAGTTATTAAAGTTCATGGAAGGAAGATGAACTGTTTCAATATGTGAAACACTCGAGGCTGTTAAGAAAGAGTTGCTGTCACAAGGAACACCGTTGTTTGGGGAGCTTTTGCTGTCTTTTTTCCCCTCCTTTTGGAAATATGAATGTGTTTTCACTCCAGCAGTGTACCTCTGTATCTTAGCTCTCTGCACAAGCTTTGGAAAACCAGAGAAACACAGCCTCTCTGCATGGACGTGCTTAGCCTCTAATTTCTAAAAGTTACTGGTCAGCTGTGAGTCAACAGAACATAGGATCAGCTGGCTGAATGTACTTAAAATATTATTTGCTAATCCCTCTGCTCGGGGGTCCTTCTCGCCTAGCTTGGTCGCACACATCATCAGAGCCGGGCGTGGGGAGACTTCCATGCTTCAGTCTGGAATGAAGGGTCAAAATTTAAGCAACAGAGTGTGGGGTCACAATACCCAGTTTTAAATTGCCCTAATGCAATGAATTCGGGAGTCACAAAAGTTAAGAAAAATCACTCTACATTTTTTTAAATTTTATTTTTTTATATTGGAGCATAGTTGACTTACAATGTTGTGTTCATTTCAGTTGTACAGCAAAGTAAATTGAGTTGTACATATATCCATTCATTTTCCGAGTCTTTTCCCATATAGGTTATTACAGAATATTGAGTAGAGTTCCCTGTGCTGTACAGTAGGTCCTTGTTGATTATCTATTTTATATATAGTAATTCATTTATGTTAATCCCCAATTCCTAATTTATTCCCTTGCCCACATTTCCCCTTTGGTAGCCATAAGTTTATTTTTGAGGGCGAGTCTGTTTCTTTGTTGTAAACAAGTTCATTTGCATCATTAATTTTTAGATTTCACATATAAGAGATATCATATGATATGTGTCTTTCTCTGTCTGACTGACTTCACTTAGCAAGATCATCTCTAGGTCCATCCTTGTTGATGCAGATGGTATTATTTCATCCCTTTTTTATGGCTGAGTAATAACTCTACATTTTGTTCAAGTACCAGAGAGGTCTAAATTAAGAGACAGGCAACTCTCAATATCAATTTTGCTTCAGGGTTAAACTTTTTTCGGCTGCTGAAAGGTCACGGCAGGATTCAGTGTTTTTAATCCTACTACGATGTAATGATATTTTAAAGGATATTTGTAAATGTGTAACAAGCTGCACTCTTCAGAGCAGCATTTGATTTTCGTATCTAAATCAGCCCTAGCGGCTGTCATTGGCATTTGTGTTGGAGGAGAGTGAGGCGCTAGAATGAGGGACCCTGGGAGGATGAGTGGGAGTTTTTGCCATGAATGACAGCAAGTGCCAACCAGGCATTTCAAGGAACTCTTCCCCTCTAGTCCGGGTTTAGTTCCCCTCCTGTAATAGAAAATCACTCAACACACCTACTTACCTTTGTGGGCTCGCCAGATGACAAGGTTATCTTTTTAGAGTGCTGGCTTGCTGGCTGACTAGTTCTCATTCATTTGAAAACCATGCTGCTTCCAAAGTTGCATGTCTGGGCTTCCCTGGGCGCAGTGATTGAGAGTCCGCCTGCCGATGCAGGGGACACGGGTTCGTGCCCCGGTCCGGGAAGATCCCACATGCCACGGAGCGGCTGGGCCCGTGAGCCATGGCCGCTGAGCCTGCACGTCCGGAGCCTGTGCTCCGCAACAGGAGAGGCCACAACAGTGAGAGGCCCGCGTACCACAAAAAAAAAAAAAAAAAAAAAAAAAAATATTAACGAAGTTGCGTGCCCCATATTCTAGCATAAAATCTGATATTTTGTGTTATTTCTTCTTCCAAATTGGCTGTCAGATTCATTCCATAGGCTCTTCTTGAATACATGTATATGATACTCATGTGTTGTATGTCTATGAAGTCGTGTTGTGTGTCTATGAGGTTGTGTGTCTATGGAGTTGTGTGTTGCGTGTCTTCACTACGTGTGTTTTGCTCAAGTTGGACAAAGCAGCGTTCTAATTTACAATAGCACTTGGTGGTTTTTTTCTCCTTTTTCTTAAAAAAAGGATCTGAAATTTGAAAAAAAAAATCCATGAAACTTGTGAAATCGTTTTGCAGGACACTGGTCCCCAGTTTAGACTCCAGATCCCTTCGTTCGTTCTGTTAGCCATCTCTAAGGTAGAACAGATCTGAGGAGTCTGTTCCACAATCCCATATAAATAAACCAATTTAACGCCATTTTCTGTCCTAGCAAAAACAAAGCGTGTCCCTGCTCAGTGAACCCGAGAGCAGCAAACTCTATTAAACATGTTTATCGCTGGCATCACTTAACCGCCGTGTACACCAGGCCTACGAACGGAAGGGGCTGCACACAGCAGCACGGAGTCGTCTAATGAGGGCTCCAGCCGGGACGGCCAGGTGGAGGAATCGCTGCCATTAGCTGCAGCAATTACCTGGCTGTTAGAAAGTCAGGCTCCTGCGCCCCGGGAGCGGGGTGAGGCACTGCCGAACGGGCTCAGGACTGGAGGTCCCTGCAAAACTGATTGCTTCAAGGAACAGAGCACTCAGATGTCACAACCCTTGAATGATTTCCATACAAAAAGTGAGACAATGGCAAAATCAAGGGACGATTTTGTTCGACAGAAGTATTGCTTGTGTAACAAAATATTATTTTCACACGAGACGAGTGGTGGCCCCTGGGAAATTCAGTTTCCCTCCACTCTCTGTTCCTGGATAATCTGCCTCCTCCATGAGATGGGGGTCCTGGGGACGCCCGTGATCCCCCCTGCTCATGGCCACACTTGCTGCATAACTGATGCCCAGCAGCTGGGAACAGGGATGCTGTGCTTGCACGTCAGAGCCAGCCTCCCCAGGAAGGGTCCCCGGCCCAGCCTCCATTTCTCAGAGCACCAGGCACTGCCTGCATCCTCTGCCAGCTTCCTTGGTAGCAGGCTCATGGTCTGTCTCCCCACCAGGGAGCAAGCCCCACATTGGAAGGGACCTTGTCAGCCTTTTCCGCAGTTGGAAGGGCTGCATCTCTAAGAGTGCCTGACACATAATAGGGACTCAATAAATCTTGGCTGAATAAAGGAATGAGTCATCTAATTTGTGAGATAAATCTGCAGAGTGGGTAGTATTATCCCCATTTTATAGGTGAGAAAACTGAGTTTCAAAGATGCAAATGTGCTCAAGGTCACACCCCTTGTCTTTAATCTTCTGTTTTTAAAATTCACATTGTCAATTCTCCGTGCCCTAAAATGGTCAAATCCATTTGAGTTATTTACTTTGACCAGGACTTTTTTTGTTGATTTGTTTGTTGTTTGCCCTGTGAGTATTGTAATACTATCACTTAAACACATGTTCAAGGATAAATGATTTTATGAAGTGTGAAATTAAAACCTTGGATGTTCCTATAGATTAAAGACCCTGTTGAGCAGATGTAAAGAAATATTAGAGCTACGAGGTTCCCGTTCTGTTCTGGTTCTTTCCTCATTGTGCTGTCCTCATTCAGGCCTGGAGCTAGTACTATTTTCATGGCTGAATCGAATTCAAAATCTGCAAGATTCTAATCTCATAAATTTCAGATAGGTTTACAAGACTTTCACAATCATACAGCAATTCCTTTCTTTCCCACTAAATTTTGACTACTATAATTTTCTTAGGGAAGAAAGGAAGGTAGGCTGTCTCTCTAAAGTGATTTTTTAATATCATATTTTAGCTTTAAAAAACCAAAACACTCTGATATAGCTCCATTTAGCCTGGAGTATTTACTGCCCATCACAATTCACACACATGCAGCACATAGGCAAGTGTGTGCACACACACACACATACTTTGTATGTGCCTTTTCTACTAAGAATTTCATCTTAAGCATTTATTACATGTTTCCTAAGAATCTGACAAATTTTAAGGTTGAATAGCTCACTAATTGTTTTTCCCAAAGCCATTAACCTATTCTCATATTCTCCCCATGAACGTTACTTGCTATTCTTGAGTGATAATATGCTATTCTCACCTTAAATGCTATGATTGTTTGTAGGAAGAAGTGGCTTTTGGAAGCAAGTTTCAAAACCACAAAAGATTGGAAGTGTTGTCTGAGCCGATGAGGGTGGGCAGTGGATGGGCCTGATGGTTGGACGTGCCCTCAGCCAGGGGTAGATGGCCTATGAAGTTTAATCACTGCCCCCCCTTGTGGCATAGCCTTCCTGGTTGAAAACCAAACCCATGAGTTAGAATTGTGTTCCTTGAAGACATTCACTAATTCTTAAGAAATGTATTCTCTTTCAACTCTGAAAAAATGCGCTGACTTCAGCTGTCTTTTTATATTTTCACCTTTACACATGACATCATAGCTCATTTCAGTAGCTCTGACACCTCCACTAGTGCTACGAGGTATCATACGATCCCTTGATTAAACAAAGAAACATCTGTTTCACATGGTGTTTGTTTTTCTGTGCTTCTGGTGACCTACTTCACACATTCCAAGGGTGGAAGTGATCTTTTAACAAAAAGGAGGGTGGGAGGGCAGAGATTTAAAGGAAAAAGCAGAAAGAAAAAAAAAAAAAAGAAAGAAAACCTTAATGTCTCCATGGGTGAAAATGGACCCCCCTCAGGAGAGGTCAGCCATGTGGGTGCTCAGCGTCCACATATGCCAGCCGCGTGGAGGACACTTCTCGACCTTGTTCTGGAATCTGCCTGCCTCCGAGGGCTATTGGCAGCCTTGTCCTGGGGCCCATCGACCTGCGAGAGGGCACCGGGCCACCCCACAGATGGAGATTGATGCGCTACTGACCCGAACTGGGTGCCCACATGTTTCTTGAGGGCAGCATCGCAGCTAGAGACGTTCCTGTTTACTGGAGCGGGATTCTGCTCACATCCTGCTAAGTTTTATTTTCATGTTTTTAACCAGCGCATAGGATGGGGATTTAACTGAGGGCAGTAGACGGAGTGAAGTTCGGGGTGAGAGTAGATCCCCCTGGAAGCGGGGAGCCCTGCCCTTGGCCTGTCCACTGACATCCACACGCAAGTGCTCACCTGCAAGGAATGGGTCCCAGACAACGTTCACACAGGCTCTGCGGTGAATTTAGGGTTTGGGGCTTTGCCCCCAAAAGGAGCTTAGGCCTCAGTGAAACGTCGTGAAGAAGGTAGAAACCAGCAGTCTGCGTTACCTCCGTAAGGGGGGTGGAGGGGTCCGAGGAGGCCGTGTCCTATGAGCCGTATCCTATGACGGGGCATCATGATACGCACAAGGTTGACTGGAACAATGTCCTTGGCCTTGACTGGCTTACAGCCCGGAGCGGGGGCGGGAAACAGAGGTTACACTGATAAATCCTAAATCACTGCATTTTTAATAATTTTTATTAATAACTTTTAGCAAAAGTCAGCCAATCAGCTTAGGGTAAAGTAGCACCTTTAAACATCCCACGTTTAGTGAAACTTGTTTGTTGGTATGTGAATTTTAATCACGGATCCTTACACAACATTGTAAATCAACTATACTTCAATAAAATTTAAAAAAATATATAAAGAAAAGAAAAGTAACCTCATAATAACCAACCTGCTTTTTTGGCCTAGTATAACTTCTTTGTTCTAGCTTCCGTCTGGCTATAAAAGTCTTCTATTTTGTCAGCTCCTTGGAGCTCCTTTCTAGATGCTAGATGGGATGCTGCTCAATACACATCAATTTTTGCTCAAGTCAACTCTTAAAATTAAAAAAGAAAAATCACGGGTCCTTTTGAGAAACTCACCAAAGCAGTGGGCCCTTATGGAAAACGGTCATGTGCGCACCACCCAGCACAATACCCAACTGACAATTCCAGGGCTCACAGCCGGGTGTAGTTGTTTTGTTACTCATATTAAAACCACACCCACTCCAAAGAGAATTTGTCTTCAGAGGCTTACAACGTGATCAGAACTCAGAGAGAGAAATATCCAAGAGCCAGCAGCGTTTAGTCGTTGTCCTCCCCTCCCGGGCCGCCCACCCTGGAGGTTTTGTTCTGGCCGAGCTCACCTGGCCCAGGTGCCCACCTGCTGCCAGCTCCACTCCTTCCCTCTTCTCCGCAGGGGCCCTGCCCTCTTCCTAGAAAGCTTGCCTTCAGAAACCTGCTTCTTTCTGGGGGTAAATCCACTCTGCCTTTCCAAGCAGAACTTTCTTTTTCTGTCAGCAGATAGATGTTTTATGCTTTTGGAGGGGGGAAGGTTAGACACAGAAAGGGAAAGACAGGATCCATTGTATCCTTTGAAGGGAACCAGTGAGATGAATGACACCAAGTATGATGGAGTTTGTTGTTGCCTCCACGAGGAAGTCCATTTCAACATGACTTTTAGGGGTTTTGAAATTTACCAAGAAATTAGAAATAATCGGGTTCCAAGTGCCGTGGCCGTGGATGACACGCATGTCCTTGACATTGATTTTGGGCCCTGCTGGGCGTGCAGGGAAAGTGGGAAGTGAGACAGGATCCCACACAGACGGTTTCAGTCACGTGCAGCTCGAAAGGCCGGTGTTTATGGTTTTGCTCCTCCTGTCACATCTTCCTCTCCTGGGATAAAACACGGAATTCCTGAGGTTAGTCCCACTGGGCTTTAAGGTAAGTTCTTCTAGATGCTCACTAAAATGAAAAATTGTGCTTTGCCTGAAACACTAAAAAATGTCGCAGCCAGCCTGGTCTGGCTCCACTGCATACCCGGCACCTTCTTCTCAAAGACCCTTTGTGTTACCCCCACGGCCCCTACCCGAGGGAGGCGGGGCTCCGCGTCTGGCTGCATCCAGCCTAAAAATCAAGGGGCGCATGTGTCTCAGGAGCCCCAAAGTCCTAATATCCAAAGTGAGGACGGAACTGCCTATCTCATCCTTTGAGAAGGAAAGACCCAGGTTTCTTCCAAAGCGATTTGTAAATTACTCTTGATATGTACATGGAAAGAACTTCCCATTATTCTTATTAATCCATGATCAAACTGAAGCACAAACTCTGCGTCTTTCTATTTTACTATTTATGACATGGAGTCATTCATTTGTTCATTCATTCATTCATCCCTCATTCATTCAATAAATACCTATTTCTACCTTGGCCATGCCCTACATTGAAAGAGGCCAAGCCCCTGCCCTTGAGAAGTTTCTGTCCCCTGGGTTCACAGGAGCTGCTAGGTCTTTAACAAAGAAGATCTGATCAACTAAATCCTGATGAGATGTTAAGTACTGATAAGTACTTAACGTGTGAGGCTTCTTAGGATTTTTGCATTTTAACAGAAACAATTTCTTAACTGAAAGAAATGAATTTCTAATGGTGGCCGCTCCAGGGTGCTAAAAATGAAATTTCGGGGGGGGGGGTGGTAGGGTGGGGTGGGAATAAGGGTGCTTCTACCCTGAGCCGAAAGGCGTGTCTAGGGGTTTCTCTGTAGACATTTAAGACTGGATTTTTAAAACACATGAACTTCTTGCTAAAAATATTGTCCACTCTTTCATCCTAGTAAACAGTAAATTGGACCCTGGTTTTATGCTACAAAGATGAGAGATCACAGTCTTATGTGAGAGTGTCGCCAGACATGGTTATAATCAATGAATTGTGAAGTGTTTTTATAGATACTGTAATCTGGGTAAGCACCACCTACGAGGAAAACACAAAAAGGGGAGGAAAATAAACACTGGAGGATGCGTTTCGGAGAAGGGAAGGCGGTAGAGACAGGGACCAGCGTTTGCTGAGACACCAGGGTCGTCCTGTTGTGAAACCACTGGCTCAGGAACCTTTGGCTCCAGTCCACAGGCGGCTACATCCGTGTGCCTGAGTCACCTGGTTAGGGCGATTTCCACGTGTGACAGCGAGGCCCACTGTCAAATCACACTGCCCCTCAGTCCCCAAGGGTGGTGTGCATCTGCCTGGGAACAGGAATAACCAGGCCAGGAGCTGGCTTGGTTACCGAGGTCCGCAAGCCCCAGAGATGAGCTCCGCGGGAGTCTCTGTGAAAAGCCGAAAGCAGTTTTGCTTATGAAAAGTCCTAAATTACCCTGATAGTCCAATTAGCTTCCCAAAGATCTGTGCATATGTAATGGAGAGCCAACCACTTTCCAATGAAAGAAGGTGTGAGTCCTCCATCCAGGGCTCAGGGTTCCGAGCCTGGCTTTCCCCAGCTCCTGGGCTCTGCCTGGTGGACCCTCCCTGGGTGGACCCTGGTGCTGATGACCTCAGACATGTCCTCAACCTCAGCAAGCCTGGGGTCCCCAGACCTTTAACACTGCACTAGTATGAATGCATTTTAAGAGGCTGTCTTATGGCAGAGCAGAGTGAATCAGGGCATAGCCGGGGACACATGGCTGCAACCAGAGACTTCATTCTGGAGAAGAGCGTACCAAGAATTAAGAATAAGGATACATTTGATTAAAATAACTATGAACCTTGACGGAAGGCTTGAGGGGACTCAGAGACAGGAGTCTCTGGCCTGGACGTCGGAAGGCTCACACTACCCATCCTCATCCTCTCTCTCCTTGGGCACCAAGTGCTGCACCTGGCCAGCAGGTGACTGTGCTCCTTTCTCCTTAAGAAGATGTTAGGACCAGCGTCCAGCGGGGCCGATGCTTTCCTAAGCTCCCGTCTATTTGTGAGCCGCCCCTACGGCAGTGCTGCGCTGTTCATCTTTCTCACCAGCTCTTTGCTGTTTAATGAAATTGGGCCCAGTGAGGCACAGCCGCGCCCGGAGATGCCCATCCATCTTGACTCGATTCCCGCCTGACACTGGCCTTGTCTGTTGACACAGGCCGGGTCACGGAGTGGCCACGACCCCTCGTTTGCACCCAAGTTCCCCCTCCCTGCCCTCCTCAAGTCAAATCCTGATGATTTGTGCCAGTTTGACGGGGCACAGACTGGAACAGCCGAGGACCTTCTATGTGGCTGCATTTATACCCAGCTGCCTGCACGTCTCAAGCTGCCACATCTGTCAAAACACGTGTCCCGCCCACTTCGTGTGGGCTCGCATAGAGCCATGAGCCTTGGAGAGCTAGAGCACAAGGGACCGGGACGCATGGCTCCTTCTCCAGCGGAGTTTCTCGTGACCACTCCCCAGTCTTCCCGGAGCTCTGGACCACCGCTTGGGCAAACTGGGCAAGGAGTGGGCTGCAGGGATCCCGGGAGAGAGGAGTGACTCAGAGTCCGTGCAGGGAAAGGAGACCGGGAAAGGGTCAAGAGAAAATCCCCATCGTGCTTCTGTGTTCAATTCTGACATTCACAGCACACGTGCCCGGACAGACGTCCATCCTCAGTGCTGAGTTTCTCCCTGAATTCTTACAGCTGACCCTCGAACAATAAGGATTTGAACTGCACGGGTCCACTTACACATGGATTTTTTTCATAGATGCATGTAGGTACTATAAATGTATTTTCTCTTCCTAATGTTTTTCTTAATAATGGCTTCTTTTCTCTAGCTTACTTTATTGTGAGAATACAGTGCATAACACATATAAGATACAAAAGATGTGTCAATAGACTGTTTATGTTATCACTGAGGCTTCTGGTCAACAACTATTAGTAGTTAGGTTTGGGGGAGTCAAAAGTTACACTTGAGTTTTCAACTGCATGAAGGTTGGTGCCCTAACCCCTGCATTATTCAACTGTATTTCAAATGAGAGAGAGAGATTGAGAAACATGGTCCTTCATTGCTTACAAAAGAGGATGCATTATATATTACTTCCCCCAAATATTCTGAGCCTCCATAACAAAAGTCAATACCACTTCTGATCCTTTATATTTTACATCAAACATTCTTCCTATCAAAAATTCTTCCCAAGGTAGAGCTTGTGTTTTTTAATTACCGCGATGTACATAGTTCAGTCTCTTTCCTAATTTTGTGGCCGAATATTCTGCAAGAGAGTCGGTCTTTTAAACAAGAAATATATTTTGAACTCCATAAACAGGTACATTAAAATTTGTAGTGGTGATGGGTACACCTTCCGAAACACTTTTATAAGACATTCATAGCACAGGAAATCCTCATTTTCCTACATGTTAGAAAGAAATGACAGGCTGAGGGTAAATTTCTCCATTAGTAATTCATTTTGTTTTTAGTGAAGTCTTGCCCTTGAGCTAAAGGGAGATAAAAATGAATAAAATAGAACTAGTAAAATATTTTGATCTTTAAACTTAAGTAACTGTAGCGCATAAGCCTAAACTTCTGTGTTAACATCAGTGTCAGCACTGCCATGAATCATCTTAGTTTAGAAGATGGTTGTATCTATACGTCTCCTTAAAGGTTCATGTTTAAGACCTGCATTTTCTCCTTCTCTGGAGTAGTCAGGCCCTTCTACTCAAATTGTTGTCCTGGCACCACCAGCATCCACCCACCTTGGGGTGGGTTAGACAAGTGGAATTTCATGACCCACCCAGAGCTTCTGACCCAGACGGGGAATTTTCACAAGATCTGGGCAGTTGGCATCCGAGAAGCTGAGAAGCTCTGGTTTCCACAGCTCTGCCTTCCAGCCATGAGGGAAGCCGGGGTCCTGCCTGCTCTGCACCTGGGATGTTTCCTTGTCAGCATCTTCAGTTAAGAACAGCCAGAATCGTCATCTTGAAATCCATCCTCTCCTTTCTAGATTGCCTGGCTGATTAAGTGAATCCTTGGCCATAGTCCTCTGCAAGGAACAGCCTCCTGGTCATCTTAGACAATTACCTTTCTCTTCCCTGATTCCACTTCCTAGTAGACCCGCATCTTCTAGCTCTCTGATCTCTTCCTGTCGCTCACTGAAATTTCCACCCCTCTTCCTTCTGCCAAACAAGTTTCATCATGTTCTCATGGGCCGAAGAAGACATGAAAGAAAGGTATTGGGAAGAGATCAATGTGCCAGTGATTAACAAGCTTTCATTTGGATTCAACGGCATCCATCGTTATGGAAAGGGCTGATTAAACGAGAGTGACGTTTTCTGGAACCAGTGAGAGCGAGCGAGAACCAGAGTTTCCCGATCCCTTTCCATGATCAGCTGGGACCCCTACATCAGCACACTGGCCTCTGACATCACAATGGACATTCTAATGTACATGTGTGCTCCTTTTAAGTGTGTCTGGGCTTTGTGTGTGTGTGTGTGTTCTGTGTCTGTTTTCACTTTATTTTGTTTTTGCCTATAAATGTGTGTAATTTAAAGGTAGAATCCACTTGTTGAGAGTAAATGGTCAGCTCATTATATGCTTCCTCCTATTATGGGGCCATTAATTTCTAGGGCTAACCAAGCAGGTTTACTCTTCCATAGAATGAGGACAACATGTTCATGTCAAAAACTCTTGTGCAGCTGTACTAGAAAGCCAAATTAATCAACTGGAATATCATGGTGAGATTACAGTGGAACTATGTATCCCCCCTGCTGAAAACCGCTGTAAGTCCTGGTGCAGGACTTCAACTAAGAAACTTCATTTCCAAGGGGCACACGTGGACGGAGCATGAGTCATGGCCTGCCACTGTCCTCAGAAGCCATCAGCACTAACAGTTTTGTAACCTGTATAAACTTGATCCCTGCTTCATTTATACGCAAGCTGAGGCCACATCAGCGGTGTAATATTTCTACTCCTAAACACAATGCCTTGTGAGGTGTTACATTCAATCTTAGAAGCTAAAGATAGCTTTTTACATAGTCCTCATCCAGACATGAGGCTTGGAAAGCAGATAGGATCGTGCTCTGCTATCACAGAACAAGAAGTGCACTTAGGCCGATCAATAAGTAATGATTCATAACATTGGAAATTATGATGGTCAGAGATTAGGGGAAGCAGCACATTTCAGAGTCCAGGAGGAGGTGTTCTTCCCCATCTCCCCTCTGTCACATCTGGATTTTCCCCAGACTTGTCCAGTTGTACCATTTTGTGCTGCAATCCAGCAGAAAGGGATATTCTAGAACGAGGTACATAGAAGCACGTTTCTCAAGCCTCTGGAGCTGCAGGGTCCTTTCACTGAGTCCCTTGCATCTGACCGTCTATTCCGATTGTCCTGAGGTAATGTGGCCCCTAGACGGAAATACCCATGTGTTCACCACAGACAGCTGGTACCCTGTCCCCGTGTACAGTGGGAAGCTCTCCTGTCTGGCCACCTACTTATCTCTGTGAACATGAACCACTGCACTGTAGGTGTCCTCCGCAGATCCTGGTAGTACATTAGATGCTTAGATGCATAGTATTGATAGGCACTTAAAATATAAGTCCATATCCTCTCGGTCAATACTAATTGTTTTGTTAACCACGCATGCAGAAAGAAAGAATAGTAAGAGAAAAGAAGAGAATGTGGAAGATACTTAAAAAACAATATTAGGTCTAAATATTTTTATTTCCTTCTCAATATTTTATATTAAAATGTTTATAGTATAGTGATTATTCTTTCCAAATGACTGCCTCCATTCTCTAGAGATTGAAGTTGCTTTCAATTTCCAATGATCAAATGGTATATTTAACTTAAACTAACTTTTTAAAAATGCAAACACTTGATTCAGTAAAGATTTCCCCAGTTTGACTAAATAAAGATCACTTTACTGAAATAAAACTGTGTTCTGCTTCCATCAAAAGATCTTTAGAGAATTTCCCCTCAGTTTTGTCTCTGACAGTGAACTTTCCCTCATGCAGGAGGGGAGGCGGGAAGGGGCTGACCTTTCAGTCTGCGGTCCAGCACCCAGCGTCTGTGGAAGGGACACACGGGGTGGGGCTGGCAGGGGGCAGGGGGCAGGGGGAGAAAGTCCCTTCCACCCCGTCTGACCCGCAGGAGTGAAGGTTGGAGAGAAAGCGTGCAGTGCTCTCCCCACCTGCCGGCCCTGCCGTGGAGCATCTCCCATCCACTCTACATACCTGAAATCAGTATCACGATGAAGCCCACAGCAGACCCCGAAAGCAAAGCCAGGATTCGGCACTTCAGACAAAGTCACCTCCAAAGCCTGATCCCCGGGGAATCACCCGGGACCCTGCCAGAAACACACATCCTGGACCCCCCACCCCCGGAACCACGGAATCAGAAGCTGGCTGCCTATTGGATCTCGGCTTACGATTGACCGGTGATACTCCCGGGCCACCCCCCTGACCAAACCCTGAACACTAAGTGTCCATCCTTGTTAGGCCTGCACACTGCCCCTCACCCCAGTGTAGCAAGCATCTTGTTAAGTCAGGGAGTAAGAAAGAACCCTCATCCTGGATGGAAGCCTGACCAAATTTCTCACCTCCCACCAGCCCCCAGGTAATACTTTGTCTCCCTGGTCTGCCTTCAGCAAGTGGGGCAATAGAGTGTATTTTATTTGTTAGGTTTTTGTCTTGATATCTAACTTCTACTATGCAGAGATACAGCGGAGCGGGCTACCTTTGTACCTGGCCTGTAAAGTTAGGGGCAGGCCGGACATTGGCTCAACTAGAGAAATGTGTTTGGCCCAACACTGCTTTAAAATCCACTAAATGTGGTCCTTTTCATGGTTTGTTTAGACTTTGACACAATGCCTGCCTCTATAATGTGAGGCAGGCTGGGAGATTCTCAGTATTATGTGAAAGTCCATACAACAGTCGTCAGACGCAGGTTGAGCCCTTGGATTCCCAGTTTCCTGTTTTTAGGATGTGGGTTGAGCCTAGTGATGGCTCACACGGGGTTCAGGAACGTGGTACTTAGTTCTCACCTTTGAGAGGCTGCTTCTTTGGATCTGAAACACTAGAAGCTGTGGTTGGTAATATACACGCTCCTGGAAGCATTATTAAAGTAAGTCATTCGAATCCACTTTTGTCAGCTGTGGTTTGTGGTCCAGAGTCAAAGGCAAAAATGATAACCTTGAGTTTGTTCCTTGGGGACCAGTTGTGCTGACCCAGTGGAGTCCCATGACTGTGGACTCGACTTGAGGGCAAGAAGGTGGATCAGCTGCCTTATTTTTCAGAACCTCCTTTGTTTCCTCATTTGAAAATCTGAGAAGTACATCAGGATGTACGTAGTCACACATCTCCACTCACACTGAATCCTCTGACCCTGCCACACCCCTCACTCCTGCAGTCCTGGAAGATGCTGATGCTGCCATGGAGACAGATGTGCATCCTCAGCCTTAAAATCAGCTCCAGGGACCTGACCTGACTCAGTGGTTCTGTCCTTGAGGGCACTTAGTGGTGTTTTAGATCATTGTCCACGGTGGTATCCAAGTCCCTTCAACTAGAATTAGGCGTAGGTAAAAGACTGAGAGTTAAAACTCACAAGCCACTGGTTATGCAGTGTTTGTTACGTTGTTTACATTTATTTTCCCACCAGAGGGAAGACTAACTGGGGTGCACAGAACGTCAGGAGACATTTGACAAACTCAAGTTAAGGCGTGTGTGAATGACGTTTCCAAGTTATAGCTCAGTGTACTTGTCTTTGTCCTCTAGACATCTTCTCCAGTAAAGCACCCTGCAGTTAAAATAATGGGTCTATTTGTTAATCTGATAAAAGCACACCATTTGCCCTGTGTTTCTAGATTCTTTGGACACTCTGGCATATTTATCGTAACTTCTTCAGATTGAAAATTGAACCTCTTACTTTTTAAGAGACTTAACCTTACACAGTGTCTGGAAGATGCCAGAACATATTGAACGCAATATTTAAAAATTTAACTTAAAGAGTGTGTAAACTCAAGTCTCTCGCGTGTTTCCTGGTGTCCCCTCTATGTCTTGACTCTGCCCCCAGCCTTGCTCACCTGGCGAAGCCCATTGTATTGCCTGCCTGGAAGCCAAACCATTTCTTATGTTATGCATCCTTGGGAAATAGTGTGCATTTGGGGAAAAGATGGATTTAGGAACCTAAGTGGTGGTGTGAATTCTAAGAAGGGGGCTCTTCTCTGGGGCAGGAACACTCAGCGAGCTCACTCTCTCTTCCCTTGAACTTGCCAGAAAACTATGTTCAGACTGTAATGAAGAAGGCTCCACTGTAGGTTGTTTTCTGAGGTTGACAGATCCTATTACTCAGCTTTCAACCTCATCTTAACAAGGAGGAAGTCTACCAAAGTAGGCCCCATCAAGTTCTTATGCTGTGTTTCTAATTAGAATTTAAGTTGCTTTTAATGTCAGTTCGAGGGAATCCATGGTGGAGAATTAGTTGCTACCTGTAGAAATAAAATGTAAGGAGGAAGCCCAGATAGCCTGAACCAGGGGAGATTTTGCCTTAATTTCCAGGAACTATTAGTTCTGTTGAGTTTGGGGCCGGAAAGGGTGGTGCTGTGGAATATCCACAGATTAAGAAGGTGATTGTCATTGAATAACCTGGTTAAAAATTAAACTAACCAACATTTCCTGGAGGGAAGGACTTGTTTACTTGCCCCTGTTGCCTGAACCTTCTCTGGCATCTTCATCATCTGATTTTCCTCTCTTGCTTACCATCATCCAAGCTAATCTCCAAAGCCACGTCCTTCTTTCTTTTCTCCCAGGGAAAAATTACTTGCTTAAAAAATAGATGACTTCACTCAGGCTGCTCTGTAATAATCTTGGTTAGATTTATATTTGGGGAATATATCAGGCACAAAATATGAGCTCTTCTTTCTTCAACGAGTGTTACATCACTATACATCGATATTTTTTCCTGACAAAAAGGGGTATAAATGTAAATTGAAACTTGTTAATATTTGCCAAAAAAAGTGTGAAGGAAAACTCGGAATTGCCCAAATCCATAGACTGAAAACTTGCTATCTACAGCTGGGTTGAGGAGAAAAGCATGAAACTCTGAAATTAGTTTATTAAAACAGTTATCTCCTAGAGCATGGGATCATTTGGAAAATTATGCAAATGTTGTGTTTACAAATAGTACAGTCAGGGAAAGTTGATGTTAATGGAGGTAAAAGTTGATTTTTTTGGTAGAATCTCTATAAAAGGCAGCAGTTATAGTGGGAAAAGCAAAGACTTTTTAAACGTGACAGATTAGAATCCTGGCTATCTGTCAGGGAGACCTTGGGCAAAATATCAAAGCTTCCTTAGCTCCAGTGTATGCATATCAAACTGGGATTAAAAAGCAGACTTTTGTGAGGATTAGAGATAATTGTATAACTTGCCTAGCAAATTTTGGCAGTCAATGGTTATTAATAATTATTTTAAAAGCAATGTATTAACATATGCTGAGGTCTTGCATTTTCCAAAATAGTTGTATAATTTTTAAAAATCATAGCAATATTTAAAGTATGAAAATTAATAAATGTTTTACAGAAGTGTGAAATTGCTAGCTATTACAAAACTTATAAACTTATAATTAAATGTTAAAATTTATAATTAAATTTATAATTATAATTTATAATTTTCCAAATAATCCCAGTTAAACGTTGCCCTTCTCCCCCCACCCCTTCCCCCCAAAAACAATAACACAGTAACCAGGGAAAACGTCAAGAATACTACCCGAGCTCTTAGGGAAGTTGAGCCGTAAAAACTTTGTTTATTGCGGGAAGTTCTAAACCGAGAATAAAAACAGTCATTTGTTCGAGGCTCAGGGTCATCCCACGACATGGCTTTGTTGACACAGACCCTCTTCGGGGAGCACCCTCTCATGGGCATCAGTATCTCCACCCCGGGTAAGGCTATTGGACCATTTGGAAATCAGGGATGCAAGACCCAAATGAAAGAACGGGTAGGGGTGGGACACAGAAGTTGATGACAGAGACACGTGGTGGTGAAGGGACACGTGTGAGACATCAATAGGTCATTGCCATGATGATCAGGGAGGGACCAGGCTGGAGAAAAGGTGCGTGAGTGTCACCAGCCATCAGAAGGTGAGAGGATCCACGGAGAATGTGAAGAATGAGGGAAAAGAAGAGACCCAACCCTGGAAGGTCATCTAAGGAGCAAGCAAGAGGTTGTGAGCCCAGGGATGGAATTGGAAAAGAGTAGACAAGGAAGGAAAGGCGGCTAAGGGAAAGGCTAGCTCCAAGGAAGGGGTTTATTTCTTAATATCAAATGTATCAGAATGAAAAACAAGGACCTACTGTATAGCACAGGGAACTCTGCTCAATCTTCTAATAACCTAAATGGGAAAAGACCTTGGAAAAGAATAGATACATGTATATGTGTAATTGAATCACTGTGCTGTGCACGTGAAACTAACACAACATTGTTAATCAACTATCCTCCAATATAAAGTAAACATCAAAAATATTAATAAAGCTTCCATAAACATTAAAATAATAATAATGAAAAGTCAGCATCTAGTTCTGGCCCTTTGCTGATGTAGGGAACAAGTTCTCAAGGATGTGTTGACACAATTGCAGACTGAGCAGGGGGTGAGGAAACAGAAGGGAAATAGATGCTGCCGGCCAGCAAAAGTTGAAGGGAGCTGGGGCAGGTGGCCCGAGGATGCGATGCACCAGTAAATTATCCTGGTACCAATCTCAAGCCCAATGCTATTTTTAATGTATCAATATTCTCACTTTCAGTTAGGGAGATATAGAAAATAGTACCTTTGGAGAAAGTGCCCTTACACTTCTATTTGCATGTTATGCAGAGTTTTAAGACCTCCATGGATTAAATTTAAAGGATGCTTTAAAATATAACCAGACCATAATCTCACTAACTCAGATTGAAAGAAAGCCCTGCCTTTCCAAAACATCCCTCATTTCATTGTGAATTAATTCTCTTAAAGACGTCAAGCTAATTTAATGAGAGAAATATCACTGAAAAGAGAGAGGCCTTCCTCACATTTGGACCTTTATTTTCCAAATATAAAATTCTATATTTTCTCAACAATTCATTAGCTGCAGACCCCCTCCAGGGATGGGAAGTCTAGCAAGGAAATTAAATCCTAAATGAGAAGTTCCTGCCGAAATCTCTCCTGCATGGCACATAGAGTTAGTGAAGAAAGACTCCCTCAAATATGCGATATAAGTCAAGGAATTCACCAAAAGTGTGAATATTTATAAGGCCACTCTCGAGAACAAGCAGCCAATCATCATTAGATCCTTTGGTATTCATTATAATAAAATTAATCTTGATTAATTCCTTCATTATTAATCTTGCATTCGAATGCAATTCCATAGAAATTGCATTGTGATTTAGCAATTAATTTACATGCCAAGATTGAGAAGCGTTTCCTTGGCCCTTCAAGGCACAGCTCTCCATTGTGTCAGAGAGGCAAAGGCAGGCCCAGAAGATCCATTTGTCTAAACATATTCCAAGGGAAAAAAAAAAAAGGAAATATCCAAGAAGTTATAAATGCTGAAGCAGGGAGAGATCTTTCCTGCCTTATGATCTACACTCAGAAAAACCCCAAAATTGTGCAGCCTCTTGAGGGAAGGAAAAGCATGCTCATGTTTCAAATGTCCAAATAAAGTTTAGGACTGAAAGCAGTTTTGTTAAATTTTGAAAGTTTTTCAGTTCTACTCATCATTTAAATGAGCTTTTAAAGAAATGTGACATAACCAAGTGGTAGACCCACAGCATCAAGCCACCCAACTTTTTGCTCATCCTGAGGCAACTGTCGAATATGTAAAGTATTGGGTGAAAATGCGGGTGGGAAGCCATGGAGGAGCTTTATCACCGAGTCACCGGATGAGGTTACAGGAAACCCTCTTACTTTGTACTCAACGAAGATTTCATTGTTCAGTTTCCCCAAGTCCTCCATTTGCGTATCTTGTAGAATTAAGAATTAACACGACATTGAAGAGAACGTGATGGATGGACTGAGTCCGGTAGGAGCTTTGGTTTGTGAAAATGTCTGTACATCTTCAAAAATCCTCAGGCTTTCATTCCACATCCCCACGTCCCTGGGAAACAAACAGGCATCAGAACTCTGCGGCTCTCCCTTTACTCTGTCCAAGACTTGCTGATGTATACATCCAAAAACGTACTGGCATCCATACTGGATTCATTCCTCCCAAAAGAAGAGAAAAAAAGCAAACTGAGTTCTCAAGGAAGACTTGGAAGCATTCCACACTGAGGATGTTTACACAGGGTTTCTTGATTGCATAGGAAACAAATGTTCGCATTTGATCTGATCAGCCCTGCCCCGTATATCTGAGGCCTTGTGAAAGAAATGAGAACTTTCACCGACCCGTGAAAGGCATAAACTAGAATTTCTAACTCAGATGGAAAATAAACTAAAGCTTCAGTTCCCAGGTTAGGGTCTCTGCTAATGCGCTGCATCAGAGCATGTGGACCATGTCACAGCACTGACCATCGTCCCCAGGGGAGGGTCTGTCCACAGGGAATGCCTGGGTGGGTCAGAAGGTGCCGCTGTCTGGCGCTTGGGAGCTCAGCGTCTGCAGCTGCTCACCAGGGAGAAGGCAGCTTCCAATCAGCCTCTCTCAGAGACCGGCTTGAAGGATAAAGACATAGGCGCTATGACTCTTAACCCCTTGCAGGGTGTGCAGGACAGGGACATCTTTACAAAAAGAGGTCAAAAGACACACATTGTCCTGGCAATTCGAGGCCACACGTTCACTTCCAATATCCCAGCGGATGACACAGAGATGACCAGCCTGTCTGTGGGCTCTGTTTTTGCAAAAGGGCAGTGAGGTTTCTGCTGTAAAGAGCAAAGGGCATCTCATCACTACAGCAGTGTCTTAAGTATCTCTCTAGGCACAGAGACTACAGGCGATCGCGTGTGACAGATATAAGGTAGTGCCTGGCCTGTCAGCACATGTGGGCTCTAACCTTGGTCGCACTTTGTGGCCAAGTGACCACGGCCTCCAGATCTGAGTAGAAAGAGCAGGACGCCCTGTTTGCGAGGAGGGCAGATGCCAGGGCACGAGGGCCAGCTGTCTGCCCGGTGCCCACACCAGCTGGCCTTTTCCATGGGTGTTTCTGCAAAGCCTCACGTCTCAATTCTGCAGGCTTACTACACAGCTTGGTCCAGTGAGCCAGTATGAGATTGAGCCGTGGGATATACTGCACGTCAAAAAGTACAAGCCACCTGGTATCTTCAGACCTAGCGTAAAACAAAAATGTTTATTTGACGAAAGTATCATGTATTCATTACCGAACACAGATAACAGCAGCTTATATTTCCTTCTCTTAGGATTCAAAAAGAGTTGAAAAAAAGAAATAATTTATTATGTATTACATAAAGCTCTTTGTTTATCTGGTTTAGCAGTAAACTAACTTACCTTAAATTAAAAAAAAAAGTTACTCCAAGCACAATGACCAATTCCAGTGACATGCACAGAAGAGGAATTAAAATAGTTTGAAGGGAGATATTTTCAAATCTAAGCAGGTCAGTTCAGTGTCCCACAAGGCAAGAGGAGTAGTTTCTACCACGTGACCCTTTCAAACATCAAATGTGAAAATCAGGTTTAAGGCAATATTTCTTATATAATCATCATTTGATGCATTTTAATCGTTTTGACATATTTTTAAGGCAACACTTAATTTCCCATCAACATTTTTCAATTCTTTATTATATTCTTTGTATATTACTTGAAGGTTGTATCCCTTACTGTTAACCTCATGACTGTTTAGCAGTTTCTACTAACGTGTGAACGTCTACTGCTCTTTTGTACTTTTCTGTCTTGGCGATGATTTGTGCAAACATTAGTGTTTGTGGGACTCGAGCCTGTGCTAGATGCCACACTTCCACCCCCTGGCACACTGATGGGCCTTGGCTTTGGTGATGGTGGGACCCCGGCTCCTTTGAACTCAGACCCAGGTGTTGGGACAGCTTTCCAGGGACCGGCACTCAGGACTATTCTTCTCACTTAATGTCCTAGATGTTGATTTCCTGATTGTTGATTCATGCCACACTCTTCATTGTCCAAGTGTTATGCTAATTCCTGAAACGGAAAAAAGGCAAAGAGGAGGAGAATCACTCACAGAAAGGGTCCCCATTCCCCCTGGGTGACAGTGTCGCTGGCTCTGCTAGGAGGTGCCTGGGTGGCAGGGTCACCGGCAAGACTGGCCAGGCTCGGGGCAGAGAAGAGCCAGGAAGGGGCAAGAGCTGGGCCCAGGGCTCCTTCACTGCAGACGCCCGAGACAAGGAGCCCTGTCTCCTCCACCCTGCACTTGGAGGAGGGTCCCGACCAGCCCTCAAGGGATGTCAGGACCAACTGCCTCAGCCTCAGCCTGGTTGGAGCCTGGGAACCACCTTCCTCCCAACCCACATAGAAACTTCTAGATCAGGAAGGACCCTGATTTTCACTCAAACTCACCCTGGAGGGCGGAGGGAGCTGGGATGGACAGGGGAAAGTGCTGGAGCTGGGCTGCTCCCCCGGCTGCTTGGTTTGAGAACATTTAGGAGGATAGCCCGAGCCTCAGCTTCCTTCTCTGCAGAACAAAAACAGAGGTGACCTGTTGGGGGAGAGGAAGCAAAGCCAAGGGTGGGGATGTGGCTCCAGGGACAGAGCCTTTTAGTCCTTCCAGGCGTCCCCTTCCCCTAGAAGCCTGGCCTGGCCCTGCTTCCTGCTCTCTTCACCTGTCCACAGTCATGGCTGTTCCAGGAGACACCTTTGTCACACCTTACCTACCACCCTAATGCCTCAGAACCCAGAACAAGGGATGGAACTCAGACCAAGGTCAAAACGCCCCTCCCTCTGCCATGGTTTGTGTGGGGAACCAGCAGTCTCAACGCCAGAGAGCAGCCCAGCCTATGTTCAGATCCTGTGAAAGTGTCTACATCCCACTTAGCAGTGGATGAGTGGTTGATGGCATTCCACGAAATGAAGTGACTGACCGCAGGGAGTGAGTGTCAGTCATGGACCAGAAGACCTGAGGTTGGCCATGACATCACTTCTGCATCACTGAGTTCTTACCAAGTTTTGCTGCGGAACAAAAACCCCCATTTCCATGGTTTGCAAACATGCATTGGCTGTGAGTTAGTGGAGCCTCTGTCTTTCCACCCTGGGGTCCAGGGTGAGAGGGTTCTTCTAGCCCAGGCCACCACTAGTGGATTTCTGTCTCTGTAGAGTTTCCCTTTCTGCACATTTCACATAAACAGAATCATACAGAATATGGTCTTTGTGACTGGCCTCTGTCACTCAGCATGTCTTCAAGGTTCATCCCTTTTCATGGTGGATACTATCCGGTTGTATGGACACACCCCCATTTGTCCATCCAACTGGTGGTGGATTTGGGGGATTCAATTTTGGGGAATATTGTGAATAGTGCTAGACCCTCAGTCTCTGTGTCTACGGTGGGGACTCAATCATGATCCTGGATGGTAAGCAGGAAAATGGACTCTCGAATCTTCTAGGTCAGCAGTGTTTACAAATGTGTTTACTGAGATGCCCTGGAGAATATAGTGGTCAGTGATCAAGAATGTTCGGGAAATGCTAAAGACCCCATTCTTCTTTTGGAGACTCGCACACACTTTTCAGTATTGAAGACTCTGCATAGTCTTGTGTTAATGGACCCTGCTTACACTTGACCCAGAATCTCTAGAGCTGGGGACTTTCCTGGGACAGATTCACATTTCCTTGATTTCTCCCAGCCCAGGATCGGGGTTGGCCTGGGAGCTCAGGTAGAACCAGTTCTTTGGCTCAACAGACAGGGCTGTTTCATTTGTCTTGTCTCTGTTGAAACTTCCAGCTGTGTGCTTAGGGGAGAATTCTCATGGGATGATTTTCAGATTTATATCTTGTAAGCTTCACCCTAAGGCAAGTGAAATATAATTCCAGTGTGCTAGAAGCTACCACAAGGTGAGTTCTCCTTGGGTTTTGAAAACCATATAACACAATTGGTCCAATATTTAAACAGGAAAATCTATTCTCTAATTCATATTTTCTTCTCAAATAACCACTTTCTCTGAAAGAAACAGATACCCTTGTTGAGGGTGGAGGGGCACAAACACGAGGAATAAAGGCAGAGAGTACAGAAACTCTATTGACTTTAAATAACAGCAAAATCTTTCTCAAGGGCACCTGCCAGTGCACGTCTAGGCTCTGGGGAAGCCAGGCTATTGACACACCAGACGACAGAGGATCCATACGAAAAAAACTACTCCAATTATTGGCTGCTTTTGTCATTAGAAGCAGAAAGTATCCAGCCATTTGCTCCGATTGACAGATAGGGAATGTGTAATGCAGAGATATACGGTTCCTGTCATATCCTTGGAGCTAAACAAAATGGACCCACTGTCCACAAGGAATCCAGTTACAGGCCCGCGATGGTGCAGTGCATCAGATTCGCGGTTTTTCTTTTTTACGATGAGAATCAATACACTCACTCACAGATGTTTGCTGCATGATCCTGGATCTATTTAATTGATGGGTACCTATAATGTAAGGAGACTGTGCTGGGTAATTATATGGACATACTTGGTGAAGTCGTTTAAATGACAATTTTTATTTTTATATTTTTTATAAGGACTGCCATAAGAGAAATACTGTCATTTTCTATCATAACAAATTTGATAAAGGCAAATAGAAAGCATGATCTATTTAAGCTGTGTCAGACACAATCTGATTTATGTATCATTATACCTTTCACTATGTCCATTGCCAGAGGAAAAAATACTTTTTCCTAAAAGACAATCATTTAGATCTTGGATTATTGCTAAGCTTTTTAAATCAAGGGGGCAATGAGAGGAAATCAAGGACTTAATGTATTTTTCACTTTGAAAAAAATAAGGCAAAGCTCTTCTGAGGGTCTGATTGGGCAAAACCCCCACCAGTTTGGACGTGATATGGAGCAACATGTATTTAATGATGTTAGTTGAGCAATGTTTTTTCAACAGTTTGTTTCCAGATAGGAACTTTGGAGGGTTGGGGGAGTATGACGGGTGGTGCACAGGTGGCGTTCACAGAGGTGCCAGCCCAGTAGACGCAGGAGTGAGGTGCCTGTGTGTCACCATCAGGGGCTGGGGTTCCGGAGGTCACCCAGTCAGGAGGAAGGTGCTGGACCTCACGGCGGGCACACCTGGGCTACCTTTTCATGAAGTGAGTAGAAGCGTGAGGAAGCAAATCTTCAGGACTCACCAAGGGCAGACGTGTCCTTACCTGTGGTAGGTAGGGGGCAGTCAGGTCAATTGCTTTAACGTCCGCATCCTTCCTATTCCGGCTCTGAACCCCTGAAGGCCTAGGACCCAATCACCCTTGGGGGCACTGATCGTCCCCTCTGTTGACCGGGAAATATCAGCCCTGGGGGATCGGCACTGGATCTCCTCCTACTATATAGCAATGCCCACAGTTGCTAAAATCCTGTGTCTACACCCGTTATGCATCTCTGAGATTGAGCTTTGTCACTTCTGCTGCATGCTGTCCTCATCCCTGTACATTCTCCGCCTTTACCCTTGGCCCCTGGAGCCCCTGCCACCTGGCCCCTCCAGCCTGCCCAGTGGTCACGTGGAGACAGAGCAGACAAAGCCCTGTGGGCTTTCACGTGGCTGGGAGCTCCACGGACAGGGACGTTTGCCCTGGTCTTCGTCATAGACCCAGAGCCTGGAAGAGAACACAGAGCAAGAACTCAACGAATAAATCTGGGCAATGAAGTCAGCTTCCTGGATCCAGTGGACCGGCCACCAGGAAGAGAAGGCGTCCAGTCCCCGGTGCCACCTCAAACCACGTCATCATACAGGGAACCTCTGCGCTCCAGGTCGTCACTTGAGCCTCGGGCCTCTGCCTGCCTTCCTCCCTCCCGCCACGTGTGAGGACCGTGGGTCTGCTCCCCTCGTGGCTGGCCGGGGCCACGCGGCGATTCTGGCGATTCTGGGGACATGGGTCTGTGGGCTGAAAACAGGATTTCAGGAGGAGGACGCTTCTTTTCTGTTTTTTAACATCTTTATTGGAGTATAATTGCTTTACATTGTTGTGTTAGTTTCTGCTGTATAACAAAGTGAACCAGCTATACATATACATATATCCCCATATCCCCTCCCTCTTGCGTCTCCCTCCCACCCTCCCTATCCCACCCCCTAGGTAGTCACAAAGCACCGAACTGATAGGGCGGAGGACACTTCTGAATTCTCTCCTTCTTCCCTGCGTGTGTGGCAAATGCCACCTCTACAGACTGGTGGCTCCATCAGCCTGGACCCCATAGTGAGCAGAGCCTGCAGAGGTCTGAGAAAAACAAGATGAACCTTTGGACTTGTAAGGCATGGTGCCCGGGATGGTCTCTTTCCACAGCAGAGCCCAGACCATGCTGACGGGCAGACAAGACCCAGGCTCGGCACCACCCCTCTACTCTGAATGCCTGGGGTCTCTTTGGTGATAAAGTCACAGTCTCCTGGGGGAAAAGGCCCCGGGGTGGCCACGTCACCCCCGGACTCCTGCCTCAGCCCAACAGTTCCAGGAGGCAATGAGCTCTCTTCTCCAGCACGCCACGTGGACAAAACTACTCCTTCTCTTCATTCTTCTTAATACAGTTGAAGAGCCAAGATTTTACTTAAAAAGAGAAAAAACAAAACTGTACTAACCCTACAGAACCAAAGGAAAGAAACTAGAAGTTTCAAGCTGCCGGAAGGTTAAGCCTTGTCCATCCCATATGCTGACCCCTGAGGCTGTTTTAGACCCAAAGAAGGCTTGAGGCTGTCTGCACCTGCACGGCCTGGGCTTTCCAGCTCATAACAACCTTCTTCCTGCTTTCTACTTATTCACTCAAAACGCCTGTGCTGGGAGTGCGTATTTAGATGAAAAACACGACCAAGTGGGCTGTCTTTTAGCTGTAGGGTGATGTCTTAACCCTTTGTAGAGGTAAAGGGAACAGAGACACAACAGATGTAGCCACAGGGTGGGGCGGGGCTTCTGAAGGAGCAGGCACCTGGCCACACCTGCTCCCCCGGGCTGCACCTTGGGCCACAGCAGAAGGATGCTCTTCCTGGAAAAGAGCCACCGGGAGACACAGGAGCTAGAAAGGCCCGCGGATGCCTCTGCAGCTCCCTCCACGTCATGGCTTCCATCTGGACGTCCCCTTCACATGGACCTCCACCTCTCAGCCCCACTCTGCCTGCCCTAACTGCAGCCACTCAAGGCCTGGGAAACTGCCAGTTTCTTTGGAGAGTCTCTTTTCTGCACACTTCCGGTACTTTACCTGGAAGACCCGTGGCACTGGACACATCATCCCGGCTGTGAGTGGTTCTGAGTAACAGGATGGGAACCGGGAACGTCTGAGCCACAGACTATGGTGCAAAGTGGGACATCAGGACAGAGATGTGGACGTGTCCCCGTAACTACAAGAATCTGCTTCCTGACTCTTGAAAGCGTCACCCTCTCCGAGTGCATAAGTCAGATTTCTAGCGAAGTTTGAAAAGGAAGGTTTGGTGTGGAGACCTTTGTGGGCAGATACATTACATATACATATAGTATATGTAATGTATACACACAGAGTGTGTTTAAGGAAAGACTGAATTCCACGAGGAGACATGAGGTCACCCCCAGAGGATGGGAGAAACTCAAAGGGCAGTCCATCACCAGCCTTCTTCCGGCCATCCGGTTCCTTTTCCCCCAGCCTGGGGGCTCAGTAATGAACACCGCACGTGGACCTTGACAAGAGTCAGGCCCAGCCCGACCCCAGCCTGAGGACAGGTGCCCGCCCGCAGCCAGCGCACCCTGGACGGCGGCGGGTGGAGAGGTTTCGTTAGTGTCAGGGACAGTTTGAACTCTTGGGCTAGGAAGATGTTTGCAACGTATGGTATAGAACATCGTATTCCCTAAAAGTTAATCAAAAAACCATGGGG
Organism: Hyperoodon ampullatus; assembly: GCF_949752795.1. NCBI lineage: Eukaryota > Metazoa > Chordata > Mammalia > Artiodactyla > Ziphiidae > Hyperoodon > Hyperoodon ampullatus. The sequence goes on from NC_136926.1 coordinate 87,887,236, forward strand.
TTTTATCTTCTAGTGACGGGGGAAAACGTCTCCACTCTATACGTTCTGAAAGCACAGCGTGAGACTAAACTGAGTTGCATTCCGGTGTTGGGTACCTGTCATCTCATTCCACAGGGAGGTTCTATAACCTCTCCACAGAGACTGAGCCTAAATGAGTCTGTGCCTGCTTTGCCAGCACCTAGAATGTTCTACGTTCCCAACAAAGGCCTGCTGAGTTTAAATTTTCAGACAAAAGCTATTTCCACTACTGCCCCTAGGCAATATTTGCAGACCTGGACATTTTTTTTTTAAGTGGATGGAGAAAACCTCTAGCTCAGGGAAAGCAGAGTTATGGATTGTAACTCAATATTACCTTATTCTTTGAAGTGTTTGAATTCATAGCTCTGTGTAGCTGCTATCCTGTCATAAAATGGGCTGCAAAGAGTAATAAACCAGTTCTGACAGCAGCAGGGTGTGTGACCCATGGTCAAGGAGAGAGGGCCGCATTCAGATGCTCCATAGGGCAATCTCCTCCGTTTTTCTCTTGAGAGATAAACCTCCAAGCTTTCTCACACACAGAGGGCCTCAAATCCATGGTGTCCATCAGACCAATGGGAGGGCTGTGGCTGGTTTAAGGATTCACACATGTGTGTGCACACACACACACAGAGAACATGCACATACACACATACGGATATTCATACATGCATCTGTGTATGTACACGTACAGTATATCTATATTCACACACACATACATAGCATATGTGTGTGCATAGCTATGTGTGTCTACACACACAGAACACAAACATGTACCCACATGTATAGTATATGTAATGTATACAAACATCGTGTATATGTGCACCCACCCATAGTACAAATATATGTATACACATGTATATACATAGATACACAGTATATATATGTATACATGGATAGTGTATATAATATGTGTACGCATACACACACACACACACACACACTCTCTCCCACACTCCGTGGTTTCCCTGAAGACAAAGTTCTCCAATGGGAACTTGAATCCAGCAAAATCACTATCAGTTAAATTTCTGCTTCCAGAAACCAAGCCCTACATGACTTTTTTCTCCATTTAGTAGGGAACATGGAGAAAGACTACAGATAAAATTGCTACTTTGAAGCGAACATGCCGTCTGGTGAGTACAGTGTGCTCGAGAACATAGGAAGCAACAGCCAAACTCCCCTCCCCATCCCCACCTCCATCCGGAGGGTTTTGCTGGCACCAGTGTCCTCTGGACGGCACGACAGAAGTACACTGCCACTCGAGTTAATGGATTTATCAAATACCTTATTTCATGCTCTCTGCTTTTGATTTATGAATTTTGATCCTGGAGACAAGGGCCCTGTGAGTATTGATTGTGGGAAATGTCAGACTAACAGAAGTTAATTTCACTTGTGCATGTGGAGGGCTCTGATTCTCTGACAGCCCTGTCTGCGGAGGATCAGCTGTCAGGCGCGCAGTGACACGGCACTGTCACCACGGTGCTGTCACCTCAGTGCTGTCACCACGGGCGACCATCCCACACAGCAGACCCAGGCCGCCCGGCGCTGTGGGTTGAAGTGACACATGAGTATGTATCTGGAAGGGGGTGCCCAGGAACCCTCGGGTTGTGGGCGAAGATGAAGTTCGACGGCCAGGGGATGCCACTCGGGGGAGGGGCTAGAGCCGGCGGGGGGCAGGGTCCCCTGCCCTTTGGGGTGTCGCACTTTTGATGACAATATGCCTGACAGGATAATGGAATGTCACTCTGCCAGTTCCAGAGCTGGTTAGGGACAGTTTATATATTGATTGACTTTCTCTGTAAATTATCAATCTTTTTCATACTCCAGTCAACAGGGCATTCGTTATGCAACAATATCCTAATAAAGTGCCATGCGGCAGGCATATCTTCAATCCAGGGCTCGTGTCCCGAAGGTTGCAGAGCTAGAAATGAAACTGTTTCCTAAGCTGTGGACTTAACCTCTTCCGCTGGCTAAGTTACAAGACAGGGATGTCTTGGGACGCTTCAAAGTGCGTCGTGTGGTTAAATTAACACAGACATCGGTGCAAACAACTCTGTGGAGGAGAAGGGGAACACACACCTTCTTTTCTTTTTTTAAAATTTTACTGAAGTAGAGTTGATTTACAATGTTGTGTTAATTTCTGCTGTACAGCAAAGTAACTCAGTTGTACATATATATATTTCATATCCTTTTCCATGATGGTTTATCACAGGATATTGAACATAGTTCCCTGTGCTATACGGTAGGACCTTGTTGTATATCCATCCTGTATATAATAGTTTGCATCTGCTCATCCCAAACTCCCAGTCCTTCTCTTCCCCACTCTCCTGCCCTTTGACAACCACAAGTCTATTCTCTATGCAGAGATACATTCTTAAGTTAAAAAAAAAAAAAAAAGAAAAGAAAAGGAGAAGTATGTATAATAAACACAGAGGATTGTTTTCTGTTGCAGCGATAGTGAGGCTAATGAAATCTTAATTCACCATAATCTTTCGGTCAATAGCTTTTTCTTCTTGGGAAAAAAAGTGTCTAAAGCCAAAGGGCAAATATTAGAGAGTTTGGCTGAAACATTCAATGATACCAGCCCACTATTTAAGAAGTTTTCTGAAGGACATTGACTTTTTAAAATATAATATATATTTTAGAGCCGTTTTAGGTTCCCAGCAACATTAAGAGGAAAGTACAGAAATTTCCCATAGACTCCCTGCCCCTACATGTATGAAGCCCCCCACTATCAATTTCCCCATCAGATGGTACACTTGCTATAACCTATGACCCTACATTGGCATTTCATTATCGTCCGAACCCACCGTTCACGTTAGTATTCACTCTTGGTGTTGTACATTCGATGCGTTTTGACAAATCTGTAATGACATGGACCCACCATGGTGGTATCATGCAAAATACTGTCACTGCCTTAAAACTCCTCTGTAAGCTGCCTTTCACGCCTCCACTCCCCTCAACTCTGGCAACCAATGATAGTTTACTATCTCCATAATATTGCCTTTTCAAGAATGCCCTATATTTGGAATCACATAGGATACAGCTTTTCAGGTGGGCTTCTTTCATTTAGTAATATGCATTCATTTAGTAATATGCTCCATGTCTTTTCATGGCCCGAGAGCTCATTTCTTTTCAGTGCCTAATAATATTCAGTTGTCTGGATGGACCACAGACTTTATCTATTCACCTCCCGAAGGGCATCTTGGTTCCTTCAAAATTCTGGTGATTATGAATAAAGCTGCTATAAACATCCACTTGCAAGTGTTTGCATGGACATAAGTTTTCAGCTCAGTTGGGTAGATACCAAGGAGTATGACAGCTGGATCATATGGTAAGAGTATGTTTAGTTTTACAAGAAACCGCCAAACTGTCTTCCAAAGTGGCTGCACCATTGTGCACCCCCACCAGCAGGGCTGAGAGTTCCTGTGGCTCCACATCCTCACCGGCATTTGGTGCTGTCTTTGGATTTTACACACAGAAACTCACGAAGACTGCAGGTACAGATGCTTTTACTGTCTCCTCTCTAATCTGGATGCCTGTCATTTCTTCTCTTTGGATTAACACGCTGGCTGTAATCCCCAGTACAGAGTTGAATACAGTGATGGGAGTGGACATTCTTGTCTTATTCCCAATCGCAGGGGAACAGCATTGTCTCTCACTACTAGGTGTGATGTTAGCTGAATTTATTTTATAAGTGCACTTGATCAAGTTGTAGAAGTCTCCTTCTATTCTTAGTTTACTGAGACTGTGGATCAAGTATGGATGTTGCATTTTGTCAAATGATTTTTCTCTATCTATTGGGATAATAATATAGTTTTCTAATTGATTGATTTTCAAATGTTAAATCGACCTTCCATTTAGAGATAAACTCTACTTGATCCTGATATGTTAACCTATATTTTTGGATTGGATTTGCTAAAATGTTTTTTAGAATGTTTGCGTACATGTTCATGAGAGGTATTTGTACTTTCTTGTAATATCTTTTTCTGGTTTTGACATCAGAGTTAAACTGGATTCAAGGATCTTGAGCTGGGGAGTATTCTCTCTTCTTCAATTTTCTGGAAGAGTTTGTGTAGAAGCAGCATTAATTTTTCCTTACAGATTTTCTCAGGATTCACCAGTGAATCCATCTGAGCCCATAATTTTCTTTATGGGAGAGTTTGTTGTTATTTTCTTCAAAAATAACTTAAATTACTTTAACAAACATAAGATTATTGGGGTTTCCTATTTCTTGTTAAGGGAGTTTTGCTAAGAATGTGTATCTTTTATGAAATTGCCCATTTTGCTTGTCATCTTGGTTTTAACATATATTGGCATAAAGTTATTCATAACGTTTCTTTATAATTCTTTTAAAATCTCTTTCATCTTTAGGGATGTCAACTCTCTTCCTTGATATTGTTAAATTGTCTGCTATGTTTTTTTCTTGATCACTCTGTCTAGAGGTTTATTGATCTTCTTAGAACACCAGTTTGGGGTTTCACTGATTTTCTCTGTTGTACTCCTCCTTTCCATCCCACTGACGTCTGCTCTGGTCTTTAGTATTTCTTGTCTTCTGCTGACTCTGAATCTGCTCCTCCTCTTCTTTTTTAAGGCAGAAGCTGAGGCCAATGCGCTAAGACCAGTCTTTCTTTGTAACATATGCCTTCAATGTTGCTCCTTTCACCTTAAATAACCCTTTAGCAGGACCTAGCTTTTTGTAGCATCTAGTATTTCTACTTTTCTTTTTTACTTCCTTGGCCCATGGGCATTTTTGAAATGTGTTGTTTCGTTTTCAAATAGTTGGGAATTCTCCAGATTTCTTTGTTGCTAAATTCTAATTTAATTCCATTGTTGTCAGAGAACTAACCTGTGTAAATTGGATCTTTTTAAATATCTTCAGCCCTTTTTTATGACCTAGTGTAGAGTCTATTTTGGTCAATTATCCATGTGCACTTGAAAAGAAAGTGTATTCTGCTATTATTGGGTGGAATGTTCTCTTCCTATCAATGAGGTCAGGTTGGTCAATAGTGCCCATCAATTCTTCTATATCTCTGCTGATTTTCTGTCTGATTCTTCTAGAAACTACCTAGATGGGATAAGGAAATCTCTAACATTTAATTGTTGACATGTCTATTTTTCCTTGAAGTACTATGAGATTTTGGTTCATGTAATTTGAAGCTATGTTATGAGGTGTATAAATGTTTAGAATTGTTATGTCCTCCTGTTCGATTGAGCTTTTGTCATTGTGAAAGGAACTTCTTTTTCTCTGGTAAAGTCCTTTTCTCTGAAATCTACTTGTATATTTGTACACTGACACCAACTTTCTTCTAATTAGTGTTAGCATGGTATATAAGTTTCTGTTCTTTTATTTTCAATCTACTTGTGTCTTTACAGTGTATGTGGGGGAGATGGCAGGGGAGGTGGCTGTTTTTTAATCCAATCTGAAAATCTCAATTTTTTCATTTTGTTATTTAGACCAATCTATTTCCATGATTACTGATCTTGTTACAGTTTTACCTTACTGTTTGTTTACCATGTGCCCCATTTTTCTCTGTTCATCTGGTTTCTTTTGTATGAAATGAGTAAATTTTATGGTTTTATTTTGTTTTTCTTGACTTTCTTGTTAAACTCTTTGTTCTGTTGTGCCATAATGATTGTTTTAGGTTTTACAGTGTGCTTGTAAGTAGAGTAATGGCTTCCCAAAGTTGTTCATGTCATAACCTCCAAACCCTGTGGATACATTATAAGTGTAATTAAGGCTGCAGATGGGATTAACTGGCAGTGAAGATGGTCGCATCTCTTTCTGCAGATTCCACAGATTTTTATATTTTGATGAAAAAAGCACAGGAGAAGGGATGATTTTTTTTCCTCTCTGCATGATTTGTTGAAGATGTGATGCCTAGAGATCCTGAGACCCCTTGACCATGAGGCAGTCCAGGGCAAGCCCAAGGCACTAAGGACCAGTAAGCTAAAAGGTGGAGACACTTGAGCATCATGGGATGTTTTCAAGCCACTGACTAAATCAACACTAGCATCACCCACCCCCAGACATCTCACTACATGGGTTGCTAGTTATTTGCTATCTGGGCCAGGTGAATCGTGTGTGTGTGTATGTGAAATACCAGTTAGGATGCTCCATGTTGACTTAATAAGAAATGAATGAGAATCAAAGTCTGTGTATGACTCTCCTCTGTGTCTTAAGATCAATGTTTTAAATATTATGGTAGAAAGTGTCATGAACTTGTATGGCTTATTAGTGCATCTGTGACTGTGGCTGTCAGGCAGCTCACTCAAATGCATCAGGCCTCAGTTTACTCACATTGACTTATTACCCAGGGGTCCTGTCATGAGCCGCTCAAAGGCATAAACCACTAAGAAAATGTAAAGTACACATAAATTCTAAAAACCAGCATGATCAATCCCATCCTGTCTAAAGCCATTAGAAGTGTTCTCAAATTTAGAGGGCATAAGGCTTGATTTTTTTTTTGGATGTACCTCAATTTTCAAAGGCTTTTTTGGGTGTCATTAAATGTTTAAATGTAACTATCAGCCTGCAATTTACTAGCTACCTTCTTTTAGAAGTGGTAAAGGTAAGAAAGATACAGGAAATTCTAGCAGTTCTGAAATAGATTTGGCTAAAGGCACCAAATAATTATAACTGGTGTATATCTGCATTACCAATAAGGCGCCATAAAGAACTTCTCATTTATTGTACCAAGTATTAATAATTGGTGTGTATCTGCATCATCAGTAAGGAACCATAAAGGATTTTGAGTATAAACTTATGTTAAGCATGAATATAAAAGGGATATTTTCTGGGCATGGAACAAAATTAGGCAGTTCAAAAAATCTTGTTTGGTTACACCTTAGTGTGTCAGTACAGATCCCTGTGCTATACAGTAGGTCCTGTTTGGTTATCTATTTTATGTATAGTAGTGGGTATATGTTCATTCCAAACTCCTAATTTAGGAAGCATAATTTTAATATCGAAAGTAAATGTGTTCATGATTTCCACAGAAGCTGATCAGTGCTTAGAAAAACCTCTTTAAGTACAGCTGCTGGCAAACTATGACTTGAGGGCCCAGTCTGGCCCTCCACCTGCTTTTCTGATAAAGTTTTATTGATACACATCCACATGGACTCCTGTACATACAGTCTGGGCTGCTCTGCAGCAGAATGACAGGGACCATTTGGTCCACAAAGGCTGCCGCACTCACCATTGTCCTTTACGGAGAAGTTCGCCGACCCCAACTTTAGACAGTAAAGTTCAAGGATGGGATTTCTATCCTCACGAACCAGGAAAGGGCAGAGATAAGAAAAATAACAGCAACGTACTATTGGGCAAGAGAGATGAGACCCTGATAAGAGTTTACTTGTATAACAGTGAATGTCTCTTGAGCACCAAAGGTGCGTTGGTCTCTCTTCTGGGTATTTTACAAGGAGCATCTTTCTCTTAACAAGATCCTGTGACAAGGCTGCCCATTTCAAAGTGAGAAAAGTGAGGCACGCAGACTGACCTGGCCCAAGGTCACCCACCGAGCCAGAGGCAGAGCTGGGGGACCAGGGCCCCTCCCTTGGCTCTTTCCCAGCAGCAAGGGGGCCTGTTCCGAACTTGGCCCTGGCGGCTACCCCACTCATCAACTTCCTGTCAAGTCCACTTACTCAGTGTTTGTTCATTTTATTTTTAAAAAATTAAATTTGATTATTCATCCTTAGAGAGGGAAGGCAACAACTCCTGTCACTGACTTCGGGTAACCCATTGTCACGTCAGATAACGATTCCTGACTCACTTGTGAAAAAAGGAAGACATTCTGCCGTTGTCCAAGAGATGAGTATTGGTGAAAACAATCGCAGTTTGGAAATTCTTGAATTTGGCAACATTCATAAAGAGGCCCCCAGAGGATGGTTCCCAGATGGAGAAACTGGAGACCTAAGAGTGCAGTTCTTCAAGTGTTTGGACTGACAAAGGGTTGAACCAGTAATGGGGAAACTCACCCTGGCCATTGTGTTCGGGCGTGTGGGTGAGTGTGAGAGCGCGTGTGTGTATGTGCGTGCACGCGAGCAGATGTGTGCTCAGGCTGCGTGTGCCAGTGTGCATGTGTGTCTTTGCAGACGCCTCTTCCTTGTCCAAGTTTCTCTTTTGCTTACTTTGGCCAGTCGACAGTAAAAAGACCAAACGACTTCTTTCTGCATTTGCTAAACACAGCAAACAGGAAGAAGACGCGCACACGTGTGCAGTGCCCAGCTCCCTGCTCACAGCCCCAGACGGCCTGGGAGGTGGGCACGGTTAACCTGCCCCACCGCTGGCGGGTCCGTGCAGACATAATTGCACACGGGTGATGGGCGAGCGAGGACCAAGGAACAAATAAAGGAGATAACAAGCAAAGGGGAAGCGCAGCGCTGCAAACGAGCGGTCCATTTTCCCCTCCTCGGAGTGAGCCTGTGAGGCCGGAGGTGGTGTCTGTGTGCAGACCAACGCCTAAGCCACGTGGCAAACAGCTTCCAGATGCTCCCAGCCTCAGCCTTGCCGGGAATCCCTGCCCCTCCCGATGCCTCTCCGCGAGGGGGTCTGTCTAGTAGGAAAAGGGTTCGGGGGGGCGGTTTTGCGAATCATTCATTTCCAATCTCCCTGACGGGACTTGTATTAATAAACATGTTTCATCTGTGTCTTTGACTAGGAGGAATTTCACCGCTTTGTCCTGTGAGTGGAGGAGAGAGGCAGCTGGCGCCGGGCTGCGGGTCGCGTGGGTGTGTGGGTTGTGCTTCCAGAACTCGGACTTCACGTCCCCCGCGCCGCCCCCAGCACAGCCACACCTGGGGGCTGTCAGCGGCCTGTCGCACCTGTCTCCCTGACCCCAGGGCGGCTCCAGGGACTCTTCCCGTGATCAGGCTCCCACCCAAGCCTGTGTGCAGGGGCCGCCCCTCTCTCCTCCGGAGGTTTCGGGTCACGGCCTCTGGGCGGGCTCCTCTGCCCGTGACCCAGCCCCCAGCAGGTGCAAGAGCGTCGTTTCCACTCTTCTGTTCCGTCCTGGGTCCCACATTCTTCTGTCACTGTGGATTTGCTGAGTCTCATGCACGGTCTGTTCCTTAAGGGCAGAGCCCAGGCCTAAAGCACAGTAACTTTGACGTGCATTTGGGATCTAGTTCCCTGACCTGGGATCGAACCCAGGGCCCTGCATTGGGAGTGCGGAGCCTTATCCACTGCGCCACCAGGGAAGTCCCCAACTTTGAAACGAATATGTGTTGAATAATTTTACTTGAAAAAAACCACCGTCTCAGGGAGGTTAAGTCACTTGCCTGCTAAAGCTGGGAAGGGAGAAGCTGGGAAGAGCCCAGGTCTTTGTCTCCAGGCCCAGCCGTGAGCCCTGCTGCACCGGCCTTCCCCGGCAGACTTCACAGCCCAGCCCCTGCTTTGCTGAAGATCAGTGCTGTCTTTGACTAAGAGAAAAGGGCTCCACCATTCAAGCATAATTCTACTGCAGCATGTCTTTAAGATAAAAGACATTCCTATGTTATCCAACTGTACTGGGTTGAGTATCATCCCCCCAGAACCCATGCCCACCCAGAGCCTCAGAATATGACCTCATTTGGAAATAGGGTCTTTGTAGATGTGATCAGGCTAAGATGAGGTCACAGTGGGTTTGGCTGGGCCCCAATCCAATGACTGGTTTCTTCTTAAGAACAGAGAAATTTGGTCGCAGACACAGAGAGGAAAAGTCCCTGTGAAGACACAGAGAAGCACGCAGGCCACATGAAGGGGGCAAAGACTGGAGAGAGGCGTCCCCAAGCCCAGCGCTGCTGGGGCCCCAGAAGCTGGACGAGGCAGGAGAGACCCTCCCTTAGAGCCTTCGTGGGAGGAGTGCCGCTCTGCCTCTGCCTACACCTTGACTTTGAACTTTCAGCCTTAACACCACCGTGAGAGAACAAATGTCCATTGTTATAATCCACCTAGTTGGTGGTAGTGTGCCATGGCAGCCCCAGGAATCCCAGCAATGCAGGGATCGCAAGTGTCAGGAAGCACTTTTAAGATTATTTTCAGTCATCAGGATAACAATCTTCACATTGCAAACTGATCCTGAGGTGATTCTCCAAATTCAAACTGGGGTTGAGTGAAGATGGTGCTGCTGAAAAGTGGAGGAGAGTGTTTATCTTGGGTCAGGGGCGGAGGCCAATGCAGAGGGAAACAGAATCACACGGTTAAGTGAAGGCCTGAGAATTTCACTCGTCACCCCCCCTCCCCGCCCCATCTTGCAATAGAGAAGGGCAGGTATGCATCCAGACGTTTCCACTAGAACCAGGTTTTGAAAGTCAGGTGAGAGTATATGCCTGAAGACATCGATGAGGGGCTGGTGCCGGGGGCCCCGCTGCATGTCCCCTGGTCCAGGTGTGGGGCAGGGGGCACAGAGGGAGTGTGATGGGAGGGGGCTTCCTGGTGGACGAGAAGAGGGGAAGAAGGGAGCTTCTGAGCAGAGGTGGGGAGGGGAGCCTGGCCAGGCTGGGGTCGGGGAGAGGGTTCATGTACGAAACACACAGAGGTGAGCGGGGTCCCTTCTGGCACGACCTTTCACTTTAGATCGGAGAGGCATGGCTGCACGGGGTAGGCAGAAATGCTTGCCGTGCACCTTGGCTGAGAAATTTCTGGAATTCCTTTAGCAGTAGCCTCGCCAGTGGGGCTCTGACTCACTTTGTGTCACGCGGGCTCTGCTAAGCTAACAGAACTAATGAGATGACACCAGCCTTCCCCGCGCTGCCTGGGGTCAGCCTTCAAATCTGGAGCTGTCACTTCTGATTCCCCATGAAAAAGTTATAGATAAGAGAGAAACAAACAAACAAGGTAAAAGAAGCGAGAAAAAAATTACTCAATAAAAGGCAAAGATAAAGCAATAAAAATAAGCAGCTACAGTGAAAACAAAAATGCCCAACTGGACAAAACCATCACCAAAGGCCAGGCAGGGTCCTCTGCCTAGATTAGAAACAAATAAAGCAATAAAACATGTCTCCAGTGTCAGGCCTGAGGTCCATCTCGGGGCCCGGAATCGGGGAGGGCCATGGCTGAAGGTCCTGGAGGTGGCCGTCCCCCCAGATGACCACAGCCGGGGAGCATTGGCCCTGACCACCTCCTAATGATGGCAGCAGACAAAGGCCACAGAGCATGGACTAGGGACCCTCAGAAGGCAGAGGGCGGATGCCAGCACCCAGCCTCGCCCCTTGTACCCCTCCTGACCCTGGAAAGCAGGCTGTCTAGGCACTCAGGCCAGTGGCTCAATGCCCACATCAACTGGTTTGAATCATTCCTCCACCTCTGAACTCATTTCTAGCTGGAACTTGAGCCAGTCTACTTCTTTTTGACTTTAAAAAAAAATTTCTCTGCCTATCAAACTGGATTAAGAAACATACCCATGTCTAAAGTTTTCTGTTGGAAGAAAATACATTTAGCACAGCACCTAACACACAGAGTTTCTAAGGATATCATAGTTCTTATTAGGCATGAAAATACTCACAGGCACATAAAACATGTCGAGATGAACATGGTCATGAAATAGAAAGGAGAAGAAAAGGCTTTTCAGACAAAAGCATCACTTTGAATCTTGGCCTCATCCTTTATTTGCTGCTGAGTAAATTATTAACCCCTTTTGAGCCTCAGTGTTCACATTAGTAAAATTACTTTAAAAAAAAAAAGGTATTTCATGGCGTTCTTGTCAGATAAAAAACAGGAGCATGCACGTGCCTGTAGAACCCCATGTACCCCGTAAATATTCCATCCTTCTTTCTCCAAGCAGTGCTGTAGAAGCCGTTACCTGGGTTGTGTAGAGGCCGAGCCCACCCCACTAGCAAAAACTGTATTCAACACATTTTAATCATTTGTCGCATTGAGCAAAACTCCAAACATTCCTCAGCTACTGAGCCCTGCACAGGTAGATGGCCTTGTTCATCTTTGGGATTAAAGTTTAAGTATAAAGAGCGATGTTTCAAATGCCTACAAACTCGTATCTATTTGCATTAATGTGCGTCTGTTTAATATAAAAATAAAAAGACCTCAATTGACCTGAAATAATTCTCTTCTTCAGAGATTTTGGAGCTATGACTTGAAAAAGATTGGTTCCAAAAGAAGAGTTTATGGAATGGGGAGATAAATTAGGAGTTTGGAATTATCATATGCACATATACACACTATGATATATAAAACAGATAACAAAAAAAGGACCTACCGTATAGCACAGGGACAATACTCAATATTTTAACCTATAAGGGAAAAGAATCTGAAAAAGAATATATATATACATATATGTGTGTGTATATATATATATATAAAATATATATATGTATAGAATTGAATCACTTTGCTGTACACCTGAAACTAACACATTATAAATCAACTATACTTCAATTTTAAAAAATTAATTTAAAAAGAAGAGTTTATAAAACTATGAAGGGTACATGATTTCTCTGTCATGCACATATACACACACACACAATATATATATAGTATGTATGTATATTCCAGTTTATGTTCCTAATTGTATCTTTAAGGAAGAATCTCTGAAAACAAGAGTAAATATCTGAGGATCTGACACCGTACAATGTCACACCTGTGATGGCTTTCCCAGGGACTGGTTGCAGCTCAAGAGTGTTGATCTGAATGAGGCCACTGACGGTCCATAGTAGAATTATGTCTCAAATGATCTTGTCTGTTCCTTACCTTTGATTATTTTTTGGATTTTGATGAAAAGAAATGAGTAAATGAACATTTAACATATCTATTTAAGCTTACCTTTTCTTGTGCAGAAAATTTTAGGACATATCCTTTCAAAAGAGCCACAAAAGAAGTCAGACTACTGTTAACAACTTCAAAGGACTTTTATTCTTTTTAAAATTTTTTTCATTTTATAAAAAAAAATTAAATTAAAAAATTTCATTTTAAGATTAAGTTTGATGATAAGAAAGGAAGTGGAGAAGATGAAGGGAGGGGGACAAAAGAAAAATAGACGCTTCTATTTTTAGTTTTTTAAAAAAAATATACAATCTTATTTAATATGTTTTTAATAAATAATTATAGATACTTCATCATGTATAGACGTAGACTAGTCCATCTCAGAAGCCAAAGTCAAACCAGTGACCAAAACCACTTTGCCATCTTTGTCCTGAGTGGGCTACTTTTGAAGACCACCTACTGACTGTGGATGGAGAGGCCGGGTCCACGTGAACAGGCCATCTTTTTGTGGAACTGATGCTCTAGAGAAATCACGTGCTCCCATCAATATCCCTAGAGTTATCACGTAGTCCCATCAATATCCCTAGAGTTGCTCCCACAAGGCAGGTCCAAGCATAAAGATTGGAACCAGAAATAGTCTGGTTTTTGTACTAGCTGCAAAAGTGGTGTCCAGATAAACTAGTAGATTCTGAATCAAACCGCAGGTCTGCTGAGTCCCACCCAGTGTTACAGAAAAGGACCAGCTCTGACCTGACCAACAGCACGTAGAGGCCGGGACCCAAAGCACCACGTCAACCACTGTGACTCTAACAGGAAAAAGGTCCTTGCATAATTGAACTTTAGAAATAAATGAGTCTGTAATTCCAGTGTCTGTCTTTTTCTTTTGTAGGATAACTATGTGTGCACATGTCACAAACGTGTGCTGAGGGGATGGTCTATGGTCGACAGGGTAACGGACACGGGATAGAAAGAGAAATGAGGAATGTTCCACCTCCTGGGGCCTCTGAGGACAGAGTGGCATCCTCTGCAGGTCTTTCCTCATTCGCTTAGCTTTGAATGTTGAATATCTGAAACTTTCTGAGTTTATCTCTTGCTCGGTTTCTCTCATTACTCTTTTTCTCTCTTCTTTTTCTGTCTCTTTATTTCCACATCTGTGAGGAGTTTAGGGCCAATTGTACAGTTTGAGGGCATAGTATCCAAAACTACCTTGACTTCTGACACCGATTCCAAGCTTGGGGGCATTCCCAAAACCACCCTCAGTTTTGATGATTCTCTGGAAGGACTCACAGATACGTAGGCAGCTGTAATGCTTGTGGATTTGGTTTATTACAGAGAACGGCTGCTGAGTGACAGCAGTCATGGGGAGAAGCCAATAGGACAAACAGCAGGGAGGCCTGGAGCTTGGGGATTCCATGTCCTCTCCCCTGGGGTCAAGTTGAATAGTTCTCCCCACATGAGTTTGTGACCATGCACGAGCTATCACCAAACAAGGAAGTTTGTCCAAGATCCAGTGTTCAGAGTTTTTACTGGGGCTTCATTACATACGTATGATGGATTATTGATTGACTGCCTATGTGGTTAATCACAGTCTCCAGTCAATTAATATGGCCATGTCCCAAGTCTCCCAAGCAAACGAAGATGACCTCCCGGGAGCTGGGACAAAGGCCAGACCTCTTTGGGGGCAAGGTTCAAATCCTCAGCACACAGCATCCACATCTAAAGGTGTCTCAATATTCACAACAAACCCCTTTTAACCACACTTGTGTTTCTGTTACTGAGGCAGCTTTTAGAGCCCCCTAAGGGTGGGGTCTGGTGTCTGGGAGAACCAACTAGGTGAGCAGAGAGTTGGAATTTCAGCCCAGACCCTGGCCTATGGGGAAGGGGGAGGAGCTGGAGGTTGAGCTTAAGCACCTATTGCCAATGATTTAGTCAGTTGAGTCCTTGAAATGAAGCCTCCACAAAAGCTCTAAAGAAGGGGTTCAGAGCTTCTGGGTTGGCAGAGATGCAGGAGTGAGATGCCCTTTCCCTGCACCATGTGGGCTTCATCCCACTGCTCTTCTGTGTTCTTTATAGCATCCTTCGTAATAAATGCAGTGTCCAGTCAATGTTTCTCTGAGTTCTGTGAACCATTCTAACCAATGAATGGAACCCAAGGAGGGGTCGTGGGAACCTCGGATTTACAGCTGGTAGGTCAGAACTTGGGACTGGCATCTGCAGGGAGAGCAACTTGGGGTGCTGAGCCCTTAACTTGGGGGCCCCGGTGCCTCTACGGGTAGACCATGTCAGGATCAAGCGGGGTGCTTGGTGAAGTAGGAGAAAACACACTGGTCAGGGCTGACCTCAGCCAGCAGACGGCGGTGGCTCTCCTATTTGCCCCGCCCCCATTCATTTCTCATCTCAGAAACCCACCGTCCCCTCAGAACACTGAGATGGGCTAGTTCCTTGCCTCCATCAGGTTGAGTGGGAACACCAATCCCTTTTCTATGGCTTTTTCGGAGTTCTTTTCCACAGACTGTCCTACTCCGACGAAACTTCTACGCTAAAGCACAAAAATATTCTATAAACTCTCCAATCAATGGTGACACCTCCCCTAACCATTCATAACCACATACTGTCTTCTCCAAATTCCCAACCTGCTTTATTCCATTCCTCACAGTGAATCATTTTAGTTCTTGTGTCATAATCACTTTCAGTGGATCAAGAGAAGTTTTTTGTTGTTGTTTTTCTTCGCGGAAACATATGGCTGATTGTGGGGAATCTCTTATTTCCTAATTTGGAAAACAAAGCTATCAGCTCACCTCTGAATAGTGTCTTCAGGCGTGAGCTCCTTTTCATCACCAAGGGTTGAATCAGAAGAGGAGCTTGCCTGTGTGAGAGTTAAAACATGTATTAAAAGCCACAAGTGGAAAGCTGAGGACGTGGGCAGCAGATGGGCCGGCACAGAGAGCCACCATGAAAGGCCATTCAAAACAATTAACTCCCATTCACGCTAAGCAGAAATAAACAATCGCCCATTCAAGTGGGAATTAGTTCCACTATCTTTATCCTAGTCATCAAAACAAAGTTCCCTAAGTTGGGGGGTCCCCAGGAAGTACCTCAGGACACAGAACCACAAAAACAGAGAGTTCTTTTGTGGATTTCTGAGACCCAAGCCCGGATAACTTGACATCTGCATTACTAATCGCTCTGTTCCAAAACATGTTGACACTTGGGTTGGTTCTGAATAGACTTCTAAGTGGCTCTCCAGACAAGAGCAGGGTCCACCTCACCAATGCCAACAACAGAGCCATCTCAGGCAGGCCTGTGCTTGTGCTCCAGGACAGACGTGGACAGAAGCCCCAGTAACCCGGGACTGATGAAGGATCCGTACGCATGAAGAGCCACCTTCTCTCCCTCCTGCTTTTCCATTCTGGGTTTGCTTCCCGTGGGGTTACCAAGGATATGGATGCACACTACCTGCATCCATGCTGAAATGGTCCCCTCCTGGGAGCCCTGTCTCCCCGACCTGTTCAGGGATGCCTCGTCCTACCCTCCAGATGCAGTGGGATTGGTGCGGTGCCCATTCTCGCCAAGGGCCCCCGTCAATGAGATGCTGTGACTGACCATGGGGCCACTTCAGTGCCCCCCGGGGCCCCACCTTAAACTGTCGGAAGACATAGATGAGGTGGTACACGCACAGTTAATTAATGGGTGTGGTTCTGTAGTTCCTTCTTCATTAGAATTCATTGCTTAGAAGTAAGGATTTCAGATCTGTTACAAGCAGCGTCAGAAATTTGGAAAAACGCAGCATACAGGGAAAGGAGGGAGGGAAGCAGGGTTACCCCAGGACAGTGAACCCCAAACGGTGAAGCCTCTGTTCTCACATTTCAGCCGAAAGACCCACTCAGTAGTGACCAGTGCTTGGCCTCCCGAAGGTTCTGCTGGCCTCGCTGCTCCGGTCACAGGTTTGGGGCCAGAAGCATCCCCTAAATTTATACCAAACTGCAGAGTCCATTCCCCCAGCCAATGCCCCTAACTTCATTTGTTTTCTGGGCCTGTTTCATAATCTGCATTTTTGCTCCGCTTAATGCATTCTGCCCCGCAGTTGCCAACTCTCCAGTGGCGACGCCATGAATAACAGGATGGCAGGGACAAACCCAGCGTTATGGGGCAATTACTAAGGAAGCGCAGGTCCAAGCGTGGCTGTGGAGACCCCGTGTCCCCTCTCTGCCCCACAGACAGGACTCTCTCTTTCCCCATCGCCACCTCCAAATGTTATCTCTGAGCTCTGTGTGCCCTACAGATCTCAGATTAATTTCAGCATCCCCCATAACGCCCTCTCTGGCGGCCTAGCTCCAAATCAAGGGATTATTTTTCCCTTTGTGCTGCAGTGGTGCATGTCTGCCGCAGCCCTTACAAGAGGTGGCCTGGCCACCCATCTGCTTGTCCCCTTACAGCTGAAGTGGAAGCCCCCAGTGGGAGGACCTCTGAACCCCCAGCGTGTAACAAGGTGCTCATGAATACTTGCTGAGTGAGTGGATCTCTGAGGCTTCCCTGCTTCCTGTCTGGCTCCAGAGAATCTCCTTTTTGTTCTTTTCCTGTTTCCACGTTCTGTATATTGAAGATGAGGTGACAGTTGCCTACCTCCCAGACTGTGAAATGAACACCCGAAAACACTTTTTCAAATGCTAAGGCTGTAGAAGATTTACTGTATAAAACAACTTGACCAATAATGACCTAATAAATAATCCACTTGCAAATCCAATCATCATTCTTGATGATTCGATGAAATGGAAAAGTGCTGAGTCATTGTAACTTCTGTGTATTTGTATATTCATTATTCTTTCACTGAGTGGAAAAAAACTTGTTTTCATTCTGGTACAACGGAGATCCACAATCTTGATCAGACTCCTTCTGATGGAATCAGCCTGGATGTAATAGTTTCCGCCACTGGCATCATCATAATTACCTCCGGTAAAGGAAGCCATGAGTTCAGAAGAATTTCTTCCTAAAAAATCAAGAAATGGGGGCTTCCCTGGTGGTGCAGTGGTTGAGAGTCCGCCTGCCGATGCAGGGGAAACGGGTTCGTGCCCCGGTCTGGGAAGATCCCACATGCCGCGGAGCGGCTGGGCCCGTGAGCCATGGCCGCTGGGCCTGTGCGTCCGGAGCCTGTGCTCCGCAACGGGAGAGGCCACAACAGTGAGAGGCCCACATACCACAAAAAAAAAAAAAAAAAAAAAAAAAAAAAAAAAAATCAAGAAATGGGTGCCGGAATTTTAGATATGAAATCAAGGCTGGCAAAGGAAATAAATAACCTGGATAGACATTATAATCATAAACAATGATCCAAAACATCAGTTTTGGAAAGAGTTCACAGTCTAAAGATGTTGATTTCTAATTAGATGTGAATTACACTGTTTTCTATATTATGTTTAATTAAAGAATGAGCAAATAGTTGCGACAACTGGCAAGATGGTTATTTTTTACCATCTTGGGCTCAGCTACAGCTACAAAAGGGGCATGCAATCAGCAATTGCCTTTAAAAGGAGCACTTAGTATAAAATGATTAGTTTCATCAATTTAGACCTATTTTCTTAAACAAATAGAACTACTAGAATAGCTTTGCCTGTTCAGATTGGAAAATCTTTTTATAACTGAAAAGGAGGACTATTTAGATACCATCCGTTCTTCTTACGTGGGCAAATCGCTTCATTTCACATCTATCACGTTTACCATGGGACTGGAGAAGTTGCTAAACTCTTGTCAGATACTAATTCGTCTAATTTTAGTGTGCTACTATATAAAAATCTTAAATGTTATGTATTTTAATAAAAATATAGTTTTTAATGTCTTAGTGCATTATTTTTCAAAAGAAAATTGCATTTGTAAAATCATGATCAATGATTTATTATAATTGGAAAAATATTTGTGTTTATATAAACAAAGAAAACTTAACCTTTAACGAAAGGGAAGGGAGGAGGCTGGCAAACCCATCTCCACTTGAAATATAATTATGTACAAATACTCTCACACATGTTTTTTGCATGTTTAGTTATGTATGAATGAATGTTTCTTCTGAAGACCAACTTCTGAACCATTAGGGTAAGTATAAACAATTTGAAAATCACTATGCTCTGTATAAATTGTGCGGTTTCACAGAGATGACACACATCTATAAGTGGAGATATTGAGAGTTCAGAAGGAAGAAAACTCCTAAGACTAAGCAGACAAATTACTTGGGATAATACTGTGAGAAGTAAATGCTACAGATATCAAGAGATAATATTTCGCACTTAAAAATCAAGCAATGTTTCACTTCAACCATTAAAAGAAAATCAAGTAACATAGAGAAAAACCTCTCTTCATTTGAAATAAAATTGCATGTTGTAACATGCCATTCTTAAAAATTTGGAGCAGCCTAACAAAGACAGGGTCATGGAACTTATTTCTAAAATCACTGGATTGCTAGGTCATGCAAAGGCTCCTGAGTCATGCCTCTTTGTACATTCTTAGGGTAAATTCATTTCAAAGGAAATCTAAAGAAAAACTCAAAGAGTTTAGACTGACGTTTGTGCTTTAAAACCAAACATTTTCTAGAATCAAGATAATGTACAAAATCACTCTACTTAAATACTATGGTGAATCTAATGTTAATCATGTTTTCTTAGGTTAGGTTTTTTTTTTACTATATCTTGTTTTTATCATAATATTAATATATTTAAAAGTGGGTAAGGAAAATCTAATTTCTTGGCTTGTTACATTAGCAAGATACTCATTGCCAGCAATCAGAAATTTATAGAGGCTATTACATTATACTCTTTTAATCAACAGAGCTTGAATTCTTATCAGTACATTTTGCATTATGATGGAAGACATTGATTAAGTTGTGCTTGATGGATTATCAGATATTATCTTCTGTGCAATTTGTAAAGAATTAGGTTAATAATTTTCCAATCTTAAGGTCCAGAAAATTTGGTTTCTTTAATAGGGCATGATTTATTACTTGTACAATGATTCGTTTGATATAGTGTGTGGGAATTAAATTTAGGACAGTTGTTTGTCCATCTAGGAAAGAACAAACATGCTTACAATGAACATAGTCAGGGGCAAATATTACCCAGGTAGTATTTTATTGATATAAAATAAATGTATTTAAAGCAGGACAGCAATGAATAGTACAGCTTAAAACTAGCAGGTAACGTATACAAACTTGTAGGAATTTCAAAATAGCTTATTAAAGGCATAAGTGGATAGATGAATAAAACATAAAAAAGACACAAGCTTCTTATTGGATAGTTTAGTAGAATCAACTTATCTGGCATGCTTTAAAAAAAATCAAACACTCCCACTTAAAAAAAAATTGTCATACTAGGCCAAGTGGTGTTTCATTTCAAAAGAATATATATGAAGACAATTTTTCATTATGTGTAAAGAAACTGGAATTTTAAAAATAGGAACTATAATGAATCTTTCAGATCTGCAAAGATTCCAGTCTACTTTTAATATCAATTATTGCTTTTTTTCCCAATTACTTTCTTTTCTCCTTAATTCTACCTCATTTCTTCTATAACTACCTCTACTTTCATTGCTTTTTTAAAAATAGAAAAAATATCTAATAAACGTGCAGCATCTCTATTCCGTAATTCTTTTTAACCAAATAATTCATTTTGTTTGCTCTTAGCCCACTCTTTTATACAGTGAACAGCACCATTCACATTGGAATATCCGTGAATACAAACGAGAACATATAACTTTGACCATAAGATTAGTAACATAAGTTGCACACACAGAACACAACTGGAGAAAAGTAAGAACTCCAGACATTGATTTGACAAGATTGGAATCTCAGTGTCCTAATGGCTGGCCTTGTAGGATTAATCATTTGGACAATTTAATGCTTTACTTTTCATCTACATGTTTCTTACAAGGTTAATTGTAATTATAGCATGTTAAGTAGACTAATATTTTGTGTGTGTAAACACAATTTTAAATTGGAATTATTTTTCAAATTAGGATGAATTTTGTTTTGTTTTGTTGTGATCATAGCAGAACATGAAAGAGAATGTGCCAGTGAATTCCTCAGACCTCAGAGAAAGGCCTCAGTGGTCTGCAGAGGGCTTCTCCAAGTGATGAAAATCCTCCACTATCATGGGATTGAGCCCAGCACAGACCATCCGGTGGAAGAAATGCTGAATTTAATTGAACACTAGAAAGCAGCAGATTGTGGAGATAATTTCCTGATGGAGATTTTTTCTGGACACATATTTTCTATGAGAGTGGAAACCGGTTTGGTGAGGTTTGCATATAAAATCCTCTGTGTGTTTTTTTGGGCGTATCTTTTTTTGTATGAGAGCATTTAGTTTTTACAAAAAACTGGAAAAAGCAAGCTTGGAAAGTGTGCTTGGAAAGTGTGATTACTGCAAACAATTGATTCAGTTCTAAACATCTGAAACCATATACAAAATGACAGCTGCCTTTGGGTAAATACATGAAACATACAGAAATGTATAACTTACTGATGTCATTTATAGTGCGGCTGTTAAGCTGCAAATTGCATAGGAAAACATGTTAAAAAAAAATCAGGGAGTCTCCTCAAAAATCCACCCACACAGCCCTTTTGTATTAAACTGGAAAGGGATTCTGCACCAGTGTGAAATGCATTGGGTCTGGCTCCTAACCGGGCTGGGCTATCACTGAGTTGTTACCCGGCTCATGCAGGGCTGAGATGCCTCATCACAGAGCACCAGGGGTTTTTCTCCAGTTGAGAAATGGATATGGCTCCACCCAGTCAGGAGTCACCAGACTGTAGCCCCAAGGGAGGTAGAAGACCCCAGCCGGCAGGGACTCGGCATCCAGGGGGTCTGGTGATGCCAAGGAGGATGCCTCACCCAGTGTGGAGAGGGTGCTCTGAGACACTTCCTCTTCCTACCAGAATTCCTAGACTCTCAGGAGAGTAACAGGCAAAATCACCCACATCAGCACACTGGTATTAGCCGAGTGCAGCTACCCCTCACCTGTGCTGGAACACTGGACGTGTGTTTAATACTTTCAGATTCTTGTATCTATTTGAATCTCCTTTCAGGCCAAAAACATCCCAGTGTTTCTGCATTTCCACAGCCACTCTCTGTTTCTAGGGTACTGATGCCAGGACGGGCAGAGAGAAAGGACAGCCACTTGCTACTTCCTCTTAAATCGTGTTCCTTTATCTATTCAGACATCAGGAAAGCCAGCTACCAATTCAGGCTGCAAGGAGCCTCTGTACCCACTGCACACTGGGACCATGTTGGTGATCACTGGAGGAGAGGAAAGAGCTGTCTCTCTTTCGTTGTAAGTAAATATATGGCACGTTTGTAAGACAGCTTTCGAAGGCTGTACGCTGACAGTCAAATATGTTTTATGGGTTTGCTCGCCAAACCTGGCCCAACATTTTAAGTCCCATAAGGTTACTTTGAAGATGATTTTATTTTAGTTAAATATAAATTGGATGATTATTTATTTCCTAATTCAAGGATGCAATGAATACTCACCCATCTTGGTTTTTATTTGCTATAGTAATAGCTAACATTTATTGAGGTCTTATGATGTGCCAGGCACTATAAATCATGTTACTCCAATGCCAGCCCGATGAGATGGAGATCACTTCTTTCTGCACTTAACTGATCAGGATATAAGAACCAGTGAAGTTAGGAGACTGGCCCCCTATCTTACAAACAGTCTTGGGGTCGGGACGAGGACATGTGGCTTCTCCGAGCCTCCGCCGGTGCTTTGCGCTGCTTCTCAAGCTCGTCCCCCAGGTATGGGGGGACACGCCCTGTAGCATCAGGGTCCCCCTTCCAGAGTCCCTGTGTCACATGGGGGCAGGGGCACTTCCTGGGAAACAAAGACAATCCGTTGTGCCCACTGAAATCTTAAGTGGTTGGAGGTATTGATTAGCTCAAACTAGATTTATGTATCCAAGTTCCAGGGGGATTAGTAGGTTTTACAGTGAAAACCACGGAAGGATTCTGCTTCCCCAAACACCCACCCCCTCAAAAGTGCTTGCCTGGAGGGTCCTTCCAGACAGAGCTGTCAGAAGCTCTCTGAGAAGTTGCCCGGAGAGGGATCTGGGGCGCCCTGCCTTTGTGTTTCGGGAACAAGCCAGGACCTTGAACATGTTCCGGGCTTCTCCTTTGAACCGACCTCTAGGATTTGACCACTGGCATCCACGACTGCTGGGACAGAGGATCCCACCCCTGTGTCTGGGGGCAGTCAGGAGGGAACCACAAAATCCCCAGCACGAGCTGCAAACTCAAACAGCACCCACGATGCAGAAATTGTCTTGGCGTGCGGGTCATTGGTGATTTCATTTGTAAGTAATGTTTTGATTGTCACAGATTATATGTTGCCCTCCCCCCCTGACATTTGTTGTACAGCTGGATTGATTTTTGTGCTCCAGTATGAAAAGGTCACTTTGATCAATGCTGTGTAATTGGCACTAAATTAGGATCATATCAGGTTATTTTGCTATTTAATGATGAAATATTAAAGAAAAGCATGGGTATATTGCAGACACTAACGTGCGCTTGAAGCCTGCTGTAATGATGCTTGATTTTGTAGGAAAAATGGAGATAAAAACAACTAAAGTTCCCAAAATGACTGTGATGTATTGGAAGAGTGGCTCAGAATTATATATTTTCGTTGGAGAAAGACTGAAAGCCCCAGACACAAAACATGCAGCCCAGCAGTCAGTTCTGCTCTGCTGCACAGAGAGAAGCCTTATAAGGGAGCCTATTGATGGGGGTCTCATTACGTGCTAGTTAGAAGCACTAAGCCTTTCCCTTCTGCATATAGTAATTATGTTTAAAAACATGTGTGTGCCCTGCATCCACTTATTAGACAAGCCTCAGCCTTTGATGATCTTCGACTTGGTTATGGTCCCCCAGGTTCAAATGCTTTTCTGCTTCTGGAGAGCATTTCAAGCCCCTTGCCTGTTTTTGCAGGTTTGCACCTAAAGGAATTATGAGCATCGTAGAGAGTATTAAATACCGTGTGTTATCTTCTCCCTTGTAAATAGACGCATTCCCCCGTCATTCTGAAATGTTGTTGAGCAAGAAGAAGCTGCATAAGATTATACTTTTAAAAGCAGCTAATGTTGCAGGACATTTGTCTGGTGCTTTGCTACCATTAAGTATATTGTCTGGCTGCAGCATGAACTTAAATGGCTACTCAGAGATGTTAACCTTTTTAGCAGCTAGAAGTATGCACCACAGATATTGATAAAATAATTCAGGGTGCCATTTGATATGGAAGGGGAGGGGTGGCGGCAGCAGTGGTGGGTGACCCGTAGCAGACCAAGGACAGGGAGTCCGGGGCCTTGGAGCTGAAGGTCACTGCCCTTTCCAAGTAGCTTTCAAACAGGAGCCCTGGACGTCCATTTGGCTTCCAGGACACAGAAGAATGTCACCGTGAGCATTTCACAGTGGCTTCGGAGCTGCTGTAGTCCTTTTGTACAGAAATGAAAATGACAGCCAGCATTTGGGGTCAGAAAGATGCTTTCGTTTGTATTAGTGTCTGTTGTGAGTTGAATTGTGTCTCCCCCAGAAGATGCGTTGAAGTCCTAACCCCTGTTCCTGTGAACGTGGCCTTGTTTGGAAATAAGTTCTTTGCAAATAGGGTCAAGTTAAGAAGAAGCCATACTGAATGAGGGCGACCCTGATCCGGTGACTGCTGTCCTTACACGAGGAAAGGCAGAGAAACAGAGGAGACACGGGGAGAAGCCATGTGTGGACAGAGAAGGAACCTGGAGAGATGTGTCTACAAGCCAAGGGCCACCCAGGATCACCACCAACACCAGAATCTGGAAGAGGCAGGAGGGATCCTCCCCTGGAGCCTTCAGACACCTTGATTTTCAACTTCTGGCCTCCAGAACATTGAGGAAATAAATTCTTATTGTTTAAGCCACCCAGCTTGTGGTACTTTGTTACAGTGGCCCTAGGAAACTAATACAATATCACATTTATTTTAGCTAAAAATGACCAGGGCTATTACATTTCCCCCAAAACCAGTCCTCTGAAAGCAGCACCCCCTCTTGTCTCACTGGCATTGCCATAGGAAACAGCGGCTCAGAACCTATGACAGCACAAGGAGTGTCCCCCTGAACGAGAGGAGCTGGAGCCTTTAGCCACCGGTGTCCTGCCCTGTGGGTGAAGGCTGCCTCTGGAGGTGGTGACCCCCTGCCCCTGGGCTGAGCAGAACCCCATGATCTGCAGGAGGCCTGGGGCAGAACCGAACTGCAGGAAGGGAGCCCTCGAAGTGGGTTAACCAGGACCCAGGGGTGAGTTATAGGAGCTGTCACATCCAAGGCTGGACCTAGCGGTCAGGGGGCAGACTGGGTGCCTGGTACCAGCACCACGGAGCACACAGACCTCTTGCATCACGTCTGCCTGCACCCCACCTGGCATCTGCCCTGGCCTCTCTGCAGGTTAGTTAGGGAATGGGCCACATCCTGCTGCCGTGACTGGTTTCAAGGCCCTGGTGGCCTTCTTCCTCCCGGTCTCCACCATTCCAGATCCCCCTTAACCTGAACAGTCTGTCCAGCTTGCTTTAGTGCTGGGGCTACTTGACTTTCAGCTCCAGTGGGTCTGAGCTTTTGGTTGTCTATCCCTTGTCAGGCTGCAAATGCATTTGCCATTGTCACCAAAATGGAAGCACTAGGAGATGCCTCGTATGTCCCAGATATACCCAGATATATTCATATATATCTGTATACCCATATATATTCATAGGTACCCATATATGTCCAGATATATATTCATGTATACCCATATA
Organism: Hyperoodon ampullatus; assembly: GCF_949752795.1. Taxonomy (NCBI): domain Eukaryota; kingdom Metazoa; phylum Chordata; class Mammalia; order Artiodactyla; family Ziphiidae; genus Hyperoodon; species Hyperoodon ampullatus. Next base: position 87,912,731 of record NC_136926.1, read on the forward strand.
TACTCATAAATGTCCATATATACCCAGATATATTCATGTATGCCCATATGCACCCATATATATCCATATATATTAATATATACCCTTAAATGCTCATACATATCCATCTCCACCTCCATCTATATCCTATATACCATATATATCCACATATATATACCCATAAATAGTCATATATTGAATATATCCATATATCCATATATGCCCATATATATTCATATATACCTGGGTATCTCCATCTATATCCACATATACCCATCTATACCCATCTATACCCATAAATAGTCATATATTGAATATATCCATATATGCCCATATATATTCTTATATACCCGGGTATCTCCATCTATATCCACATATATACTCATCTATATACCCATCTATACCCATAAATAGTCATATATTGAATATATCCAAATATCCATATATGCCCATATATATTCATATATAACCGGGTATCTCCATCTATATCCACATATATACCCATCTATACCCATTTATAAACGCCTCTCTGCTCCCAGGACGCAGCAGCCCTCCTGCCTCCTTGTGGTAAGCGTGTTGGATCATCCTGGCCGAGCAGGCCCCCCGGAAGGCACTTCCATACCAGAGAATTGAGGTCTGCATTTCTCAGGATCGCTAGCCAGCCAGCCCACCAGCACAAGGACCACACGGGATGGGTGGCAGGTTCCTGGGATCCTTCTCTGTCCCCTGGTGGAAGTGTCCTCCCTCTTCCAACAGGACCTCATATCCAGCAGAGCCCAAGGTGCACAGACCCGTGTCGAGATCACTGAGGAGATGGAACAGGGGCCGGTTCCACTTGTATCCCACAGTCTCAGATCTGCGTGTCCCCCCTACTGTGGAATGCCAGGCAATTCCGTTGTTTCCAGTGGAATTCACATCAGCCTCCTAACAGTTCAGCATTGTCTGGATGGGGCCTTTCTTCTGAGCACTTACCAGGCCACTCGTGCTCCCAGGAGACCTGCTGCTTCTTGGCGGGCTGGGGGACCGGTGGTCCCGTGCTCCGACCACAGCTCCTCAGATACACCCTTGGTTGAGGTGGAGTTACCCAGTCTGTGCTAGTAGATTAGGAGCTCTGCACAGCCTCACTCAGGGCGCTGACACCAGCACTGCACAGGGGAAGGCAAACCCATATCAGAAGCAGGTAACATCCCAGGAAGGATGAATGGTTCTCTCTCCGGAGTGGAAGGGGTATAATGTCACCAACTTGCAAGGACACGACTGTGGGCTCCTGGGGCCAGGGAACAGTGTGGGACGTTGGCCTAGAGAGGACTCCACTGAATCACTAAAGGCTCAAGTCTGGTGTCCATGTGATGCACCCTGGGTTGGACTTGGGCCAGCTCTGTGGCCCCTGCCCTGCTGTTCCACTGTGACGCGGGGCTCCCACATGGCACTGGGCTTGTGGAAGTCTTGGGAGACCCTTGAAAACAGAGCTGTGAGTATAAATTCAGTCTCCATCTGTGACTAACTGTGTAACCTCGGCTCAATTTCTCAACCTCTCTAAAGCTTCGTTTCATTTACAGAAATAGAAATAATAAGCACGACTGCGAAGGGTGGTGGGCACAGTGCCTGGTACACAGGAGATCCCTGGCGAACCTGGGCCCCTTCTCTCTCCCGCTCCATTCCCACACACCTCCCACCACGTTCTAATTCTGCACGATGGACTGTCCTTTCATGAGCGCTTTTTTAATGAAACATTTGCCTTTTAGAGACCTTCTACAGTAACTTCGTAAGTTTACGAACTTTCGGTTAGAAAATCCTGGTAATTTTTGAGACCCGTTTAAGAAATTAAGGTCCCGACCCATTCTTATGCTCAAAAGATCACTGGTGAATTTAATAAATAAGTAAAAATGGCAAACCAACAAACAAAATAAATTGGTGTTTGGGGCTTCAATCCACTGTCAGCTCTTTCCTCAGTCAGTTTCCAGGGAGTGTGAAAAGGCCATGACCCTGGTCTCCGTTTCCTTGTGTTTCCCTGGCTTGGTCCAGCTCTGCTCTGTTAGGCGGCAGCTTCCAGATGGACCGGGCATGTCCATCTCTTCCTCCCCAACAAGCGTGGCGTCCTCTTATTAAAGCAGCTGGTCTCCAGGCAAACCCGGTGTCCATTCCCCCGTGGGAGTCTCTCACCCAGGTGTCCAGCACTTGGTGTCTCAGCCAGAGAGACGCCCCATAAAGCTGGCACTTCCATCCTCAGATCCTGGGACTACAAAGAAATTTTGATACACTTTATAGTGGAAAATATATTTCCTCTAAAACCGTTGGTGTGTGTCCAGAATATTAGAATTCTTTATTTGTGGTTTTCCCAAGCATCTTCAAAGTTGAAGCAGAACAGTTAAGGGAAGAAGCAAATGTACCTTTGGGGTCAGTGGACAGCAAATACAAAATAAATGCACATTATAATTATGGTTATATAAGACATGTCTTCTGAAATCTCTTACCGTTGTCTTCTGAAATCTCTTACATGTCTTCTGAAATCTCTTACCTCTAATCTCTAAACAAATTAGAAGCAAACAGACAATTTTCCAGGTGGAAATTCTGTTGATCTACTTTATGTCCCATGAAAGTCTTATTTGACTTTTTAATACACATAAACATACAAAGTGTTTTCAAAAATTGTATGGTTTCACTCACTCAGAGTGTGTTATTACAAAAAGTAGAGTCAACTGGTGATAGTTTGATATTGGAAATAAAACATGTGTGGAAAAAATGCATTCTTTGAATTAATTCATCTTTATAGAAAATGTATACTTGTATTAAGAATATACTTAACATTCTTTTTTATAAACTGGTTTATTATTTAGTTTCATGGTTTGTACTTAAATACTAAAACAAAATCTAGTTGTGTCACTTAAAAGACATTTTAATTATATACCAAAATACAAATAGACATGCTGATTATGTAGAAGTCAGCTTATCTATATTCAAAAGGATGACTGGACCTTGCCTAGTCTGGAAAGATCATGTGTGACCACTGAAAACTTCTTATAAAGGAAGATGTTAGTGATTCCATGTTGTTATTTCTGACTTAAGAAGTAAGATGATGGAAATACATTGGGTCGTTTCTAGATGTTGAATTAATCTTCCCATACCGAAAAAATTTTAAATGTTATTTTTCCTTAGGCTAAAAGAAATACATGTAGTTTAAGAAATTAAGTTACAAAACATTTAAAAATTAAATAATATAAAATGACAAAAGAAATAAAGCATGCATATTCCAAGATTCACTTTTAAAATGTAACCACTATTCATGTTTTGGTGTAAAAAAATTTAATGCAATTTTGTTTTATGCTTTATGCATATCCTTTGGCTCTTTTAAATTTTAGAATGACTATTTTTATTAAGATGTACATAATTGCAAAATAGTTCAGCAAAGATTGTCATTAAAAAAAATGCAGGACCCTGACCACACCCCTTCTCCCAGCTCTCCGCGCCCCTAAGGCACTTTCTTGGAACTCTTCTGGCAGATGGATATTTCATTATTTCCCTTGCTGTCTCCAAATTACATTGTTATGCTGATCGGTCTTGACTCTCCTGTTTGGGGTCTACTGCTACACGTCCCTACGGTAGTGTGAGAATTAGCTTTCATTCAGACCCTCTTCCCATCAATTTTTCCTTTCTCCTCCTCTCTCTAGAGTTACAACCTAATTTTATATGGGTATGTTTTCAGTGCTTTCACTGTTGCAGGAAATTATTGCATGCAAAAGTTGGTTGCAGTTGAGCCAGGTACTATTACATTGAGCCATATAATAATCTATTTCCTTTTTGCAAAACGCTTTTCTCCCTCCAAAAGTCACTCAATTAAAAGAACAGGGCAGAAATTCCAGCCTTTTCTGTTAAATTAACAATCCATAAGGTTACTTTTCTTGTCTTGGTGCACAGCTCTATGAGTTGACTCATGTAACCACTGGCAAAGTCAGGGCACAGAATGGTCCCCCCGCCCCAGGGACTCCTCTGCTTCCTCTTTGCAGTCCAGCTTCTCCCTGATTTGTTCTCAGTCCCTAAGGCTCCTCCTCCACTGCCCTTTTCCAGAACGTCATAAAAATGGAACCACAGAGTACATCACCTCTGTCCTTTCTCATTCAACACCATCTTGTGAGCTTCAACCATCTCGCTTTATACATCAGTAGTTCTTTTTCTTTTATTTTTCTGGGGAGTGCTGTATTGTATATCCCTTCATCCATTTAAGGAAATTGGGTTGTTTCCAGTTTGGGGCCATTTGAAAGAAGGCTGCTGTAAACATTTGTGTACAGGTTTTTGCGTGGACATTTATTTACGGCAAATGCCTAGGAGCTGTGTTCCCGGGTCACACGTTAAGTACATGTTTATTCTTGTAAGAAGCTGCCACCCTTCTGCATCCCCACAGCAATGTCCTAGAGTTCCAAGTCCTTCACATCCTCGACTTGCAGGGGTCTGATACCACAGGTTTCAGTTCCCATGGTTTAATTAAATACCAATCCCTTAACAACATGGTTCAAATTTCATGACCAGGGAATATTCAGTGTGAGTAACTGTATAAAGGACAGACACTGCTACTGAGTGACAGGTCCACAAACCACTCCACAAATGACAGATGCGGGTCATGACCAGTGACCGCTGGCACTGCTTCCTTCACGTCAGCTGGGACTGGGTGGTGCACATCTGCGATCCCATCCAGGCACAGACAGCACTGTTTCTGGTTCTGTCACCTGCTTGTGTCCTCCTGTGAAATCCATGTGACACGGCAAAAATGGACAACTGTAAGAGAAAATTGGCCAAAAGAGGTAAACGTACAACAAAGAAATGAAGTGACAGCGCTGGAAGTGAAGTTTCAATCAAAGACCAGGTGGCACAGTCCTAGTTGGGACCACCCATGAAGGTGCCCTGAGGAAGTGACACCAGCACAAACCTCAGGCTACAGGCATCTCAGAGCTATTTCCCCACATTGAAAGGAAGGATACAGCATTGGAAGCTGATGCAAACAGAGAAGGGAGCACGACAGCTCACCCAGGCACGGAAAAGGGCTCGATCTGTTGTGGAAATTGTACAAAAAGAGGGTGACAGTACTGTTCAAACTACTGTCGATAAGTCTTTTTTACAAAGAAGCCAACCGTTTTAATTCTCAATGTTTCTAATGTTTTCAATTACAATGTATTAAATTAATATTAGTTCCACTATTAATTTTCATTTTCTTGTACATCAAATACCAGTAATGAGAGAGTGTTTAACGTCTCCAAGAACATGCTTAAAGGTCACTGAGCAATCTCAATTTTCCCATTGATTTTTGAGGCTGCTCTGCATGGTGTCCACTAGCTGTCCTGATCATGGGTGGTATTGCCAGATTTGTTTGTTTTTTAATATTTGCTATTCTAATAAGTGTGTAGCAGTACCTCATGATGTTAACTTGCATTTCCTTAATGGCTAAAATGATGAGCGTGTTTTCATGTGCTTATTTGCTGTCTGAATACTTTCTTTGTTGAAGTGTCTGTGTGAATCTCTAGCCCAATTTTTAATGAACAGCGTGGAACCCTGCCCTTTGACCCAGAGAGAGGGATTGGGTTGTTATTATCCAGTACAGCCAAGATACAAAGAACTTTAAGTAGCAAACAGACCTCCCTTTCTTTTTGGTTTTCTTTAATGCTCAAAGTCTCTGTTATTAATATCATGAAATCCTAAATTTTGAGAAAATATTAACTGAACACCAACTATGTGATAAGTACTGTATTCTAGGAGAGGAAGGAAATAGCATAGTGAAAATATGAGGCTCTTATCATTTGGTGGTAGTAATATGACCCTGTAATAGAAATTGCGTTGTAATAAATCCCGGCTACTTTCTAAGGAAGACTGAAGGCTTGGCTGTGTGTACTCCAGCCGACCGCCCCCATGGAGTGGGTACTCATCCAGGCTCCTGTATCAGGCTGCTTGATTATCAAGGCACAAGAGCCCTCCCATAATTAGCAGCAATTATTTCTTTTACCAGACAAAACAGCCTCGAAATTTCTGTTTTCTAATCTTCATAAAATATCTGGCAATAAGCAGTTGTATTTATAGAAGTCATTGTGAACATCACACAATCCATTTATCCAAGAGCAAAAAACTCATCCTACCAAGTCCTCAAACTTTGTAATATTTATTGTAATAACTGAGAGCTCACCAATAATCAGTTTAGCCACACACTGTACACATTTGATTTCCCGAAACCTAACTGCAAACTTATGAGGTAATTGTCATAATAACAATTTCATCAAAAAGTACAGTGAAGCTTCCATGGTTAAACACCAGTTCTAAAGCCCTAAACCTTATAAGAGGAAAGCTGGGAATTTTAATGCTGACTCTCTGAATCCATATTCTGAAATCCATACACTGAAAACACATGATTTCCTTGTATTTTTTAAAACCTTTTTTTGTTCTATTAGTAGAAATAATTTATACACTTTAAATAACCAAACCATAGTAGTGCAATGCACATTTACATAAATGACTAGACGACAAAAATTACCAAAACGAACCAAAGGGTTCAAATGTCAATGTCTAAGAGAAAATATCCATTCTGAACAAGGGAATGACCCCATCTTTGAGACATACCTTTTCCAGGGCAGAAATAATTAGGACATAATTGGTTTATAAACAGTCATTGTCCTGACTCCCCCCTGACAGTGAGATGAGAGGGCTGTGGGAACACATCCTAGGACCGGGGGCTACACCGAAGTCCCAACAGCAAACCAGCGCGTACGTGGAGATGGTGTAGGTGAGTGGGCAGGACCAGGAGAACAGCTGAGAAGCTGAGGAGGGAATTAACTTTATGTAAAATGTAATGTGCACTCTTCGAAGGAGCACAAAGCAGTTCTATTTACGCAAGAAGCGAAACAAGCTCTCTCTCCCTCTTTTGCTATTTCTAAGTTTCTTCCAGAAGTGCTGGCCAATGCAATTCTTCAATATAAATGTACTAGGGATAAATGTTGACAAGAGGGAAAATAGTATCATTAATAGAGAATCATCAGAATGTTTTTCAAAAAAATGTACATAAAAGAGAAAACTTTATAACCAGTTAGGACTCATATATGCATACACATGTATATTTATATACTTAAGAGTTTAGTAGTGATGTAGATGGTTTCAGAACAAATGGGTAAATATATATAAAAATTTGTTTATATATAGAAAGTTAGATATTATAAAAGCATAATAATCTATTTATATATTACATTTACAGTGTTACACAGGGGAAAAAAAGAAAACACAACAAAACCACCAGAAACAACTTTTATGTGGGAGAACTATAACATGATGTTAAACTATGCAAAACAAATCTTGAATAAAATAGTTTATTCTTCACCGGGAAGGTTCAATAACAAAAAGACCTCAGTTGTCAATTATCCCTATATAGATTAATATATTTACTATAATACCAGTGAAAATTCCAACCCATTCACAATGAGTTAATTCAGAAATTTTATAAAACTGCTTCCAAAATTTATCTGGAAGAAACGTCTCTGCCTAACTAGGAAAAGTCCTCCTGATCATCCAAGAGACGGACCTGCCCTGTGTCTGGCACTGTCCTTTCCAGTCCAGTCCTCACAGAAATGCAACCCTGTAGGGCAGCTACAATTATTATGTCCCCTTTGGAGGCTGAGCAAGTTGTCAAGATTACACAGCTAGGAAGAGCTCAGTCAGGAGCCTCTGATCCCTTGTTCCGTATCTGAGGAGGAAGAGGAAAGGAGTAAATTTGGGGGTCCTTCACCTCTGGTTATTATTATCTATTAGAAACTTTCCAAAAAATAACTTGGCCATGTGGAGAGAAGAACCCACCCAGATATGGGCTTAAGCACCAAGAGAAATTTATTAGGTGAAACTGACAGATCTCAAAATATCAGTTAATACATGATGCTATAACAATTAAAGCTGGAACTCTGCACCACCTTTCACACTAAAATAAATTTGGTGTCAGCAAAGATCTCAGTGTAAACAGTAACATATGTATCAGGCACATAAGCAGGCTTAAATATTAATAAATAGAATGCAACTCTCTAATTGCGACGTATGTGAAATACAAATTGATAGGGAATTCATGAAAGAAGAAATATGAATGGCCAATAAAATATGAAAGGATGTTTTACTTCACCAGTAATCAACTCACTACAAATAAAAAGGACCCGGAAATTTCATTTGTCCTGTGTCATCTTGGAAGAAAAGAAAAAAATGGTACCCTTTCCCATTTTCTGGGTCAGAATTGGTCTGAACACTGATAGTTTCTGGATAATTTGACAAAATGTATCAAAATCATCAAAAATTAAAATAAGCTTACTTTTCTAACAGTCAAGTTTGATTCTGATATATTTAATAGAAAGAATTAGATAAGTCAAAAAAAGATATATGCACAATAATGTTCATTACAACATTATTTATATTGGAGGAAATTGGAATCGACCTAAATGTTCATCAAAGGAAATCTGTTAAATAAATTAGAGAACATCTATACTATTCAGCTATTAAAAAGAATGATGTAAATCCACATTCGCTGACTTGGAAAAATGTCCATGCACAAACAAAGCAGGTTGCAAAATGGCCTGCAGTGCACAATCCCGTATTCTCGTGTGTGCCCAGGAGAGGCAGGAAGAGCCCACCAATAAAGAGCCAGGGCCACCTTCAGCACGTCCCAGGTATGGGCTGTGAGTCACACCCCTCGGTCCCGTTGATAAGTAGGTGCTATAATCACTATCCTGAAACTGCCACAAAAGCCTGGTAGTTCTGAGATAAGTTTACCACATTTCCTTATTTTGGAGCTATTTCTTGCTTTCTTCTATGTAAAAGAAATATGATATTTTATTCCTGTTTAAAAAATATGAAAGTGACAAAAGCTTTAGCATAATTCACCTAAAGTTGGCTTGGTAATTGAAAAATGCAAAAAATACAATCCAACTTTAAGCAAATACTGTATGACATGTTAATAACAATTTCAGTACTCATCTTGATTATTTCTGTAGAATTAGTTTCCTTTCATAGAATCTACTGTTCTTCTGGTGGAATAGTAAACATGCATAATTTAATGATATAATTTGAAAAAATTAAATGTGTTCTCTGGGACATAAATATTTTACATGCTAGAGTGAAGTGATGACCTGGAAATCAGATCTTTACAGTGGGCCCAAGGGTGAGAAATGAAAGCATATACAGGCATATTTCCTGCTTATCTACACTTCCTACATGTATGTAGAGAGACAGTTGCGATGCATATTTATAGATTTGCTTGTGCAAACAGAGAAGCATAGCAGCTTTCTCATGCAGCAAATCTTATTTCCGATACAAATTTGAAAGTCTGTGAAGCATGATAATATTAACTCTGGGATCCATGACCTCCCATAAAACAAAGGGAGGAAGCGTGGTGAGTTAAGGGGATTCGAATGATGCCTTTGGACACAAACGTTCCCATAATGACTGGGAAAGATTTATATGCTCTCTCCAGGTATAATTAGACACCCACAAACCCATCTGACCCTGCTGGGGTGAAGAGCTCGTCTGGTTTTTGTTTCAGTGGATGAATCAATACTCACACGTTTTACCAGTGTGGAGTGAAATTGAGGAAATGAAAATCGGATAATTTTGCTCCCTGTGCCATCCAGACAGAGGACAGCCCTGTTAGCCTTTGACAGGAAGATCTATTTCCAGTTTCTCAAAAGGCTCGTGTCAATTTGGAAACTTCTTCTATCATTGATTTTCAGTTTTGTTAAAAAGGATGCTTTATCAGGAATATTAGTCCAGCGACTGTGGACACTCATATCTCCTTTACAAGTAGGCGAATGTGTATTTTAATTTGGGATCTGGGTGGGTTTAAATTGCAGATGCTTTTGTACAATTACCATCTGACTCACAGTTGCATTTCTGCAGTCAGCTGTACTTTTACCTATTGATTGGGCAGGTCAAAATCGCCCTGCACATCTCCTCCGAGGGAGTCATGTTCAGCCGAGGATGAATTTGTGGAATTGTTCATCTCCCCTTAATATTCTAGAATTGGTTTGCTGACATTTTGTAAATGTATATTCTGCTGCTTGACCACACAATGTTGGCATTAGGGCTTGCAAGCTTTTAAATTTAAGTATCCTGGAAACAGACACGTTATTGAATATTTATTGAATACATTTTAAGAAAGCACTGTCAATGTTCAGCTCGGCATTATCTGGGTAACAAGCCAGCACCAACCCATTTATCCTAAAGCGCTGCCTTGTCTGTGAGTCCCACTGTGACCTCCCCACACAATCTGAGCGTTCCTTTTCCTCAATCTTCTGGGCTTTCTACACCCCTGCCTCAGTACTTGCAATCCTGTATGTAAATGTTCTCTTTACATATTTACGCCTCTTCCCTAAACTGTAAGTTCCTTGAGAGATGGAGGTTTATTCCTCTAAGTTGCCTGGGCTTCACAAGCACCTGTGCAGAGTAAGACTCAGTATCATTCATCAGTGGTAAAGCTATCTTTGTGCTCCACTGTGCCATGAGGCATTCAGCTTAAAGAATATATTCCGGTTATTGCTGAATCTCATGTGTATCTTTTTCTCCTGAGAACTAAAACATTGCAGGATCCCAAGAATTTTGAACAGCCAGTTAGACCTCTGTCTTAGTCCGTTTGAGCTTCTATAACAAAAGATACCACCCATGGAGGCTTAAACAGCAAACATTTCTTTCTCGCTGTTCTGGAGGCTGGGAATCCAAAGTCCATGGCCCTTAAAAGGGCACAATTTGCATTCATGGAGGCTCCACCCTCATGTCCTAACCACCCCAGAGGTCCCACCTCCTAACACCACCACCTTGGGGGTTAGGATTTCGACAACATATGGATTTGGGGCATACGAACATTCAGTCTAGAGCAACATCATGGTTGAGGAGAACTGTATGTTTGGTGTAAGTTTGCACATTGGCCTTTATGGGACAAAGACAGGATAAAGACGAAACATTATTCATAATGTGAGCCACGGAGAGCATAACACATGATGTTTCTTTTCTCCAGTTCTTTCATTGCACTTTTTAATAAGTGGTTGACGTGATGAACAAATTCCCCATTGTCAAGGAATCCCTCAGAAAGAGGTTTTTGTTTTTTTTTTTAGAAAGAGGTTTTATACAGAACGTTGTGGATAAGTCTGCTTGAGAAGCAAGATTTATGCAAACCATCATCTGTTTCTTTCCAAAAGAGACACGGCTTTGGTTTCTGCAGAGATTTGTATGAAACATGGACCACAGAGCAACCACATTTACTCCTTACGAGGCTTCTCGCCAACAGGATTTTATTTACGCACAAACTAATGAAAGCGCCAGAAGCACGGCGCCTAGTGGCACAGTTGCTAAAAGTTACATCCTTTGCACCGCATCCCTTGATCGTAGAGCTGCAGAGATTTCAACTTCTGGATGTTGTGCAAATTGGAGCAGAAATTTGTGTGTGGATGGTATGGACTCTTTCCATTTGGATCTATTTGAAATCATAAGCGTGTTACAGTGCCTTTGCTAAAATGTGGTTCCTGACAAGCCGTTGTGAATTTATGTTAATGAAAACCCCTAATCCTAGCTCTTTTAATCATATCTATTTATTTACCTAATGTGGTGGCTAGGGAAGATGCTTCCTCTGAAGTCCTGAGGTGAACCAGAATCTAACTAATCCTTGTTTTTGTTTTGTTTTCTAATTTTTCCGTGTTGCTGCCTGCAAGCACTTCCCACTCTCGAGGTCACATTATTTTATATGTTAGCACTTAAAAGTTTAAGCGCACCCTCCCACCTCCCCTGGAGGACTGCTGGGTGGTTCCGGCGGGATGCAGATTTCCTTCCTCACCCATAAGTCAGGGAGGGTCCACCGAGCACGGTGAATCCCGTGGATGACATTTTTTCGTGGTTTTCCATTCCTGGTTTTACAAAATAAGGACATTCTTGCAATCTGTTTTTACTGTGCCTTTTTAAACATCAAAAGTTCTGACGAGCCCCATGGTTAAGAAGTCTATTTGCGTGAGGGTTGCATCCTTCCCGCAAATTGCTCCCTAGCGACTGAAAACGTGATCTGATTTTTGCCTTTGCATGTTATTTCAGAATTCAAAAATCCCTCTAAAGGCATGGGAAAGGGATTGTTGGGGGACATTTGGCATGGAGCAAATGAAAAGATAATAAGAAAATTCTCATTTTGGGGAATCAGTTTTAGAAGCTGCACTATAAAATGTTGTCATTTGGGCCTCCCTGGTGGCGCAGTGGTTGAGAGTCCGCCTGCTGATGCAGGGGATACGGGTTCGTGCCCCGGTCTGGGAGGATCCCATATGCCGCGGAGCGGCTGGGCCCGTGAGCCATGGCCGCTGAGCCTGCGCATCCAGAGCCTGTGCTCCGCAACGGGAGAGGCCACAACAGTGAGAGGCCCGCGTACCGCAAAAAAAAAAAAAAAAAAAAAAAAAAATGTTGTCATTTGGGACCAGATGCTTTTCCTGTCTGGTCTGAGGACCTAACAGAGTGAAGGGGGTGGTGTCTACAGGTTTCCTTTTCTGTCTGTGTGACCGTCTCTGTCTCCCCCATCTCTACTCCCCAGTCACTGAAACAGCAGGTTGGTGAGTGTTTGGGAAATACCATGCCAGTGAGGTCTAGGTTGTTAATTTAATTCTAGTCCTTGATAACCAGGGTTTCCATCACAGGGACATGCCCATGCCGCCCCCAGCTACGGACAGCCAGACCTGGCAAAGTGGCAGCAGAACCGGCCTGGACCTCCAGAGGCTGGGCGGTCATCCCAAATGACCCGGTAACACATGGGACCACGGGACTTTAGTCAAAACTAAAGGGTCGACTGAATACATTCCTCCTTCTATGAGGACTGCTCTTTGAGAGACCGTCACCTTTTTGCAGAAATAACATAAAGTGGGAGCTTTACTCATCTTGGACCATGTCACCTTCATGTGTGATGGGCAGACTTCCTGCATTAAGAAATTTCTTTAAATAACTTCCAGTTATAGGAAGTGTCTAACCCACAAGGCTCCTAAGTTCAGCAAATAATTGATAGAGGACCAGGCTGAGGTTCCCTTTTCAAAGGAGAGTCAGCCACTACCAAGTAACTGTCCTAAGGACAGTGACCTATAGCGTCCACATTCCACCTTCACACCTTGTTAACCTTGAAAAAATGAAACAAGTGTCTTCTCAGATACCTGGAAGAAATGATTTTTGAGGAAAGTATGATTTATAGCCTGAAATGTTTTTAAAGGTAATTGGCAATCATACCATTTTCTTCATTTACTGTGATAGCCCTGTTTGTGTGAGTCTACATGTGGTAACTTGTTGCAGGTGAATATTCTCGCCGTGGACCGAGACCACGGCCAGTCAGCTCCTGCTTTCCTCAGTGGAGGAATCATCCAGAACATTCTGTGAGTGGATCTTGACACGACACACTATAATGGCTCAAACTATCACATAAATAGCGTGCACTTTATCACATCCTTAATTATACAATTGCACAATAGTCCGTAACAGCTCCTTACGGACTATGGAGTAAGTTAATATGCATTTCTAAAAGTCCATAATTATGTAATTACATGATAGTCTATAATTAAGGACTATTGGGTAAATATCTAATTGGGGAGTTTTTAAAATCCATCGTAAAGTACCTTAAAAATGACTGCAATAAAAGAAGACAAAAAAAGAAGACAATCTCAGAAAGCCTATTGGAATATTTTAGAGTTTAGTGAATCTCACTAAATCCAAATCCAAGCAATTAACACTGGGAAAATGTGTCCCATCTCCCTGGTGGCAGATGTTTTCGTGAGTCTGTCACATTTCTCTGTGTCAGTCGCAGCTTCTCAGGGCTCCTAGGTGACACTGGGGTGACAGAAACACAGGGGCAAAGGTACAGCAGGAGGTTTGGAGTCGTGGAGGGAGAAATGTGTTGAGCCAGGTGGAAACCACACCCAGTCCGCCCGCTCCCCCAGCCTACAGGCAACTCAAGACGCCTCTTATCGGGACAGGTGGTTTCCCACCCGATCTTTGTCGACCACACTTAGTGGCACCTTCGCTGAGGAGTGAAGGAAAAGGGGAAAGTGTCCTCCTGAGTCCTCTGTGGGGATTATCAGACAGCACTCGGAATTGGGACTGGATTCCTGAGCATGAGGGCTTGTGAAAGAAGGACCACACACCTGGACTGAGGGTGCAGAGTGGACTGAGATGGACACTTAAGGGGAAGCCCCAGCGCTGTGCAGTCACTCACTTCTCTGAATTCCCTTTAAATCTCCGCCTCCCAATCCCTTGTCTCGCGACCTTCTCGGCTAATCCTCTGCAGCCCTGTCTTCTCTCCCTCCTGCTTTATCCTTTTATTTGCTGCAGACACGGAGTGGAGAGACAGGAGGCACCCCACAGATCCGCTTTGAGGAGAGCGTCTCAGCATGAACGCACGTCTGGGTCACGGTCACGGTCAAGGCACGGGTGGGCGTGAAATTCACAGCACAGAATCCAGGAGCAAGAACACTGTCCATCAAGGACCATCCACTGCACACGCGAAATCACGGAGTGGTTAGGGAAGAATTCGTATTTTTCAGTTATACATGTATTTAGATTCTTTTCTGAAAATCTCCAATTCTTTTGGGCTTCTGCTAACCCACCTGAAATTGCACTAATGTGACCCACTTCCTTAATTACACCAATGTGCCCAGCTATGCAAATAGCTTCTCAGCCAGACCCTGAGAACTAATTTTAGATGATCTGCAGTGGCAGCGCCCTGCATGCCATGAAATTAGAATTCTGTGCTGGCCCTGAATCTGACTCTGCTAGAGGGGACAGTTGCAGTGCTGGGCACCCCTTTGGCAGAGGGAGGGAGGTTACCACCTGGGGGGCAGGTAAATAAATGCTGGGCACTTAAACACTGATTCTGAGGTCACTGAGGCAACTCCAGAATCTGGGCCTGAGAGCCATGTGGCGTGTATTGGAGAACCAAGGAAAACATCTTGTGTCTAAAATCTCACCATGTCTCGAATTATCACCTCAGCAGCCAAGTCGAAGTCAAAAAAAAAAGGAGGAATTCAGAGTTCAAACTCTAAAAGCCATTTGTTTCTAATGGAGTTTCCCAAGGCTGCCATGACAAATGACTAAAAGGGCCACTCAAAACAACCGACATTCATTTCCTCACTGTCCTGGAGGCCACGAGTCTGAAAGCAAGGTGTCTGTGGGGCCGGCTCCTTGTGGGCTCGCAGTGGGGAATCCGTTTCTCGCCTCTCTCCCGGGATCCAGTGGTCACTGGCCATCACTGGCCTTGGTCTGTAGACACATCATTCCAATCTCCAGCTTCATGTGGCCGTCTGCTCCGTATGGGCACAAATTCCCCTCTTCTTATAAGGACACCAGACATTGGGTTAAGATCCACCCTAAACCAGTTCAACATCATCATAACTTGAGTACATCTGTAAAGAGTCTTTTTCCAAGCAAGGTCACATTCAGTTTCCGGGTGGACATGAACTTTTGGGGGACAGTATCTAACCCACTTTAGTTTCCCAGGAAACAAATTCTATTGGATCCACGGTAGAGACCCAGCTAGTTGCCATGTCTAGTGGGTTTGCATCTGATTCAAGGCAGACTCAAGATTCTGATTTGATCCAGGATCACTGAAGCACCCACTTGTAGCCCCTTCCCCCCAAAATGGATTAATTTTAATACCTGCAACAGTCCTGAAATTCACCAACTTTGGGGAGTTTTTCTGACTAGGGTCAGGCTAAGACCAGACCAGGTCTTTAGAGCTTCCTAAATTAATTTGACCACCTAGGGCCCCCTGGAACTGGACTACCTTATGGGATGGACGTCAGTTCTACCTGACCACACAAGGGCTGCACAACCAGTGGTCTCTGCTGATATGACTTTGGCTGGTTGACTGCAATATGATCATTTAAATACTAGTTCAGAGCCAAACATTGTAAGCTTTCCAACTTTCACAATTCTTCAGCCTAGTAGCCATATTTAAACAAATGTTATTTTGATTCAAGAGAAACAAAAGAAGTCATTGATACAAAACATGAAGGCACTGTAGGCCCTCAGCTTGGGAATCAGTGGCCAGTAAAGTTGCTGGGGAATCTTTCTAGACATCTGCTGCCTACATTTACCGTATTACCTCTAGAGACGCCCCTGATGAAAGCTTTCATTCGGGACACCTGCAGCCTACGTTTACCGTATGACCTCTTGAGACATCCCTGGTGAAAGCTTTCATTCACCACACAGCACCCCACCCACTGCCTCTTGAAAATCCCTGTCCCTGGGATACTCTCAATTCACTGTATTGTTCATTCATTCAACTAAGAGATATTTTCACACTTGTAAATTGTGCCAGAAACAGGGAAAACTGTCATTTCCCTGGTCAAATAAATTCTACACGTATTTCAAAATTCATCCTCAATATTAATTTCTGAAGTTTTTCAAGCCCCACTCAGTTTTAAATCACTTCTCAATTTTCTGAAAAATAATTAAGTGCACTTAATTCTTTGTCTTTCATATGAGAGAATTATTCTGGACTTTAACAATTAAGGAAATTAATAACTAAGAAAAGTTTTGGTAAAACTAAGGCAGCAGAATGAAACAGAAGATTGCTTTCTAGGTCAGTTCAGAAGATGCAGAGGTCCAGAGCCAGGCTGCCCGCTGCAATCATTTCATGGCCACAGGTACCTTCTTCCCTGCTGGCTTCCCGTAGCCTCTGGTAACCACGAACCTCCTCTCCATCTTTATGCATGTCTAATTTTAGGATGTTAGATGAATGGAATCGTATGGTATGTGAGCTGTTGAGATGGGCTTTGTTCACTGAGCATGGCACCCTTAGATCCGTCCAGGTTGCTGAGTGCGCCAATGTCCTTTCCTTTGTACTGCAGGGTAGAGCTCCCTGGCATGGAGGGACCGCACTTTGTAACACGCAACTGCAGAAAGACACCTAGGTTTTTTCCAGTTTGGAGCTATTATGAGTAAAGCTGCTATGAACCTTCCTGTACAGATTTTTGTGTGAACATATTTCCATTCCTCTGGGGAAAATGCCAGGAACTCAATACCGGGTCATGGATGGTTTCACGCTGAGACCTTAAAGAAACTGCCAAACTGTTCCCCAGAGTGGCTGTACCGTTTTACACTCCATTGTCATGAAAACCAACTCTTGGTTGGTTCCCTGAATTTTTTAACACTTCCACAGTTATTACATTGCCTCCACTTTATTTGTGCTAAATCATATAAATACTCCAACTGACTGAGCCCAGAGAAAACTTCCATAACATCATTTTACTCAAGAAGGATAGTTTCTAGACTTGAATAAGATGTATACCTAGATTTCGTTGTTTATGTTAAAAATATATATGTTTATTTTTAAAAATGTATATTTTGAATCTGAACAGATTTTGTTAGGTTATAAAAAGATAAATTAAGACATAAATATTGACAAGTCTTTTATCTTGCAAAATTGTGACTTGTGTATTGTTAAAAATAAAATGACTAAAATGGGAAATTGAAAATACGTAATTCATTTTTAAATTTAAAACGTGTATGTACATTATTTTGTGACTCTTACCAGGTAGGGCTGATAGGTGGTATTTTTTTGTTTTCTTTTGTTTTTTACTTTTAAATATGAGAGCAGTGGCTTGAGGACTGCATAATTTTATTTGCATAAATATCTCCATAATGCATCATCTATAATTCACAAGTTGAGTTTGCCGCTGGTGGAGAGTTAAAATTGAAGGATGCTGACAAGGTAATCATAGAGTAAAATTCTTCTTTATCTGAATACAAATGTTCAAGTCTTTTACAATTTTTAGCACATGCTGATACTTTTTAACACACCAATTAAAAATGCTTGGTTACTGAGCATCTATGAAACATTTAACTATGTTTTCACAGAAATTGAAAACATGTTTTCACTCACTGTAAAGGCTTATTATTTTGGCAGAAATTTCATCATTAAAGCAGATACTGGCACAGTCAAAATTGAGGGTAAGTGTACTGGCCACATCTAACAGGACCACGGTGGCGTGAACCTGATGTAGTGTGATGGCTCCTAATAAGCCTGGCTTTGGGTACCACAAGCAAGTTACAGACAGGGACTAGAGATTAGTGGTTAACATTCCAAGTCAGTGAAGTGAAGATGGGTGAAAGAGTTTTTCTATCATGCATGTGCTTTGAAAACAACAAAATAACAGGATTGTATGATACCTTTAAATGTTTTTAAAAAATCACACAAAAGATCTAGCTTTGCATAATTATAACAGAGAAAGTTAATGTTACCAGCTGCTTTTTCTTTCTCAACTTAAAGCTGGTCTCTAATAGTTGTGATTTGCCAATAGTTTTCTGAGTACATGATACATGGGCGTTTGCACGTGCAATTATGTCGATGTACATCATTCTGTGTCTTTAGTATATGATGAAGATAGTTTCATAAATATTTACATGCTTGCAAGCAAGGCAGTAGAAATCAAATTCATTTTTAAAATACAAAATTTAATTTAAACAATTAAGTCCACTTTAACATTGTATGATACCACGTCTTCAGAACGAAGGATGGTATTTTCCTTTCTTGGTTTCCTAAAAGAAATGTGACGTAGGCTCGGTCCTAACCTCTTTTGTTACTCTGACCCTTCCTCCCCAGTGCTCTGGACTTGGTTCTTCTCCACATTAAGTGCTAAGAGTTCAAATGTTAAACAACCAGATTATCACTCTGCTCCCTCTCGGTGGGAGCCCTAAATCACAACGGGGCTTCCCAGTCAAAGAGCTTACTTCCAGTTTCTTCTTATTCCAATAAAACTCTTTTGGGTATTATTCGGAGGCTCAGTTCTACTTCCTGCTGCTTTTTCCCCTTCATCCCTTTTTGATCCCAACAGCTGAGTCATCTTTCATGTTGAACGTAGAGGATATCACAGTCTCACAGCCAGAGCGGCTCCTAATTCTCTCTCAGGATCTTGTAAGACACGTGACTTCATTCTTTACAACTTAATGTTTTCTAAACACCCAGGTGTGTAAAGGAAGATACACGACCCAAAATAATTTCAACAAGCAGAGAACAAGCATCTGGGTAACTAGCTAATGATTCATCTAGGTCCATATTTTTTTTCTGAGTGCTTTTCTTGTTCATCGAGGATTTTAGGCAGGATACAAACGTAAAAATTACAAGAATGTGAAAACAAGTGAGAAATTGAGGAAGAAGGGGAATAAAGGTAGAGCAGTGACGGGAAGCGTGGGGAAGACTGACCCCCAAGACAAACACTTCAGGATCCAGAACACGCATCAAGGGTGATCACAAATTCTACCTTGAATGCCCGGGCATCCAAAATAAGGAGCACAATACAATAGATTGGAAGACGCCAAATATCTAAATGATAAAGATGCATCAATTACTCAGAGGAGGGACAGCTCTTTGTGGTACGAAGCCTGTGGTGTGTGCTCAGAAGGGCACACACCACATGTAGACATCGTCCCCAACTCTCTTCCCTGAATAACATCACGTATTTGTTACAACTGATCTTTAAACATCTCCTAAGGCAGGAAACAGTATTTCAACCACAAAATAAGAGGAGTTGAGTAATGGAAAGGTATTTTCTAAGGTGACAAATTAATGCGGTTCAGGTATGTGATTCACTGTGGTTCTGGATTATTTTAAGAGGAAAATTGAGTACATCCTTCAGGAAATCCACCAAAGTACCATTTTTTCACCAGTGATAAAAAAGATTCTACTCCGTATCAGCACAAAGAGGATAAGATTTCCTCAGAAAACAATCCGGTCTTCTCCAAAAACATAAGCAAAATGAGGGATGAGAATCCTGAATTTCGATGTTTAGATGAAAACTGCAATAAATTCAGTTCAGGAAAACGTTAGGAAGACGTTAATCGTATTTCCTTGATTCCAGTCTGCACATGTGCTCAGCTTTTGAATAGTCTGTGAGCAGGAGGAAACTTACACAGTGTCAGAAGACACGTCTGCTTCCAGGCAGAGAAGTCAGTTTGAAATAGTGTATGGTTTTCATTGCTCTTTTTAGCCTGGGGTGGACACTCTCTGCTTGCCGGACTCTCACCCCGTTTGTGTTATTTGCATTGGTAACGCTACGTGTGATTGAATTCTAAATCAGGTTTGAATCCCTAATTGTTGCTTAAAATGACTTCAAAAGTATTTCACCAGGATGCAGCCCTTCAATAAACAGATAGTGTGTATGAAGCAAATTGCTCTCGTGGCGGCAGTCATGGGAGGATGCTCCCAGACACCACACATTTGGCTTCATCTCTGGAAAAGTATTATTGAAGTACAAAATTCAGTCATCACTGGAGTATTTGACTCCATAAAAGTAGGAACTGTGTCTGTCTTTGCTCATCATCATACTCTCGGGTTGTAAAAATGTGCCAATTGGTTTTCTCAGCATGGGAGATGCCCTGGAATATTGATGCAAGACTTTCATCATTTATTTCCCATAATGTTCCATCAAACTCATGCCTTTTTTGCAGCAGATTCACTATGTCATTTTGATCTACTCCTCCCTCTTTGAGTTTCTTTCTTTTTCTTTTTTCCCCAGAAATCTAGGGTGGAGGCTTTAGTTAAAAATGAGGTGGGTGGTCGTCCACACACAGCCCCACCGAAGCAGGGAGAGTCTTGACAGTCTACCTTTCCCGTTAGCTGTCGTTGCCTTGCAGCTGTGGAAGAGCTTCTCTCCACAGTTAGACCAGTAACTCCTGCAAAGGCAATGTCTCACCAGCCCAGTTCCCATCACAGGCGCAGCTTCTGTGAAAGGGCCATCCCTACCTCGGTATAATCTTATCATTCCCAAACTGATGTCCCAATTTTGGATTCCCAATCTTGTGCTCAGTTCTTTCAATTCCTTCAAATAGCCAGCCTTCAGAAAACCAACTGGCATCAGGAGTATTAAATATTAGAGGTCAAAGTTTTAAAACCAGTGATCTAAACTTCCAGCAAGGAGAACCTAGGAAAGAGAATGGCAAATCAAACAAAAAAGTCAAAAGAAGGAAACCATAAAGAAAAGGATAGAAATTTATGGAAAACAAATATAGAAACAGATATTTTTAAAGACCACACTTGTTTCTCAGAAAATGTTGTTAAAATAATAAACACAGGGAAAAACTATTTAAGGAAAACAAAAAAGAAAACATGAATGACAAATATCAGAAATGAAAGAGGAATAATACCAGAGGTCAATCATTAAAACTGTGAGGGAAAATTTTAAGAGATTTTATGCCAATATATTTAGCAATAAGTGAAATGGAAATTTAACAAATCCAATTTACCGAAATCAACATAGGAAAAAATAGAAATGTGCATAGTTCTATAGCAAACAAAGAACATGAGTCTGTAAACAAAAACCTTCCCACAAAAACTGCAGGTCCAGAGAGCTTTGCTGGAAATTCTTTCAAATATTTAAAGAACAAATAATATCTACCTTACACAAATCATTTTAGAGTATACAAAAAGAAGAAATACTTTTCAATGTGTTTTATGAAGCCTGTATACATTTGAAACCAAAACTAGTCAAAGCCATTAAAGAGAATTTACAGGTCAATCTCCCAGTGAACATAGAACTAATATGCTAAACAAAATGTTAGTAACTTTAATCCAGCAATATGTAAAAAAGGATACATCATGACCAAGGAGTTGTATTTCAGGAACACTGAGTTGGTTTAAATTGGAAAATTGATGTATGTGATTCACCACATAACAGAATAAAGGAAAAAAAACCCACATGATCTCAGAAAAGCAGGAAAAATATTTTATAAAATCCAACATTTATCCATGGTAAACTCTCAGAAAACTAGGAAATAGAAGGGCAGTTTTTAATCTGATAAAGTCAGAGTCAAGAAGGTGTTTAATAAGATTTTCCTTGGGTTTGGGAACAAGACAAGAATGCCCACCATCAAAGCAGCAATCTTGTGCCGGATGACCTATCAATTACAATAGGCAAGAAAAAGGGATAGAAGACATAATATTGGAAAGAGAAAAATAAAACTTCTTTTAGTTGCAGGCGTGACTGTGTAAATGTAAAATACCACAAAAGGCTATAGACTATTACAATAAAGAGTAAGTTTACTGCATATTAGTTTCATATATAACAATTATTTGTATTTCTATGTATTTCTATGTACTAGAAACAAAAAGTTGGAACAAGAAATTTTAAAAATAACACTTTTAAAATAACATTAAGAGAAGTCAGATATCTAGAAATAATATAACAAAAGAAGTAAAAGACCTCTATATTAAAAACTGCAAAACATTGCTGAGAAACTAAAGATCAATTAAACAAATGTCCATACATAACATGTTCATAAACTGGAGTCAAGTCATAAACTTGACTCCATAGAGTCAAGGTGTCAGCTATCCTCAAATGATCCATAGACTCCATGCAATCTCATTCGACTTCTAGCATTTTTGTGGTTATTGATAAGCTGATTATAAAATTTATACAAATGTGTAAACATATAAAATTCCATAAAGCCAAAAGGACCTATATTAGAAAAGACTACGTTAGGTAAGAACAGAGGACTTTTACTATCAGAGATCAATACAACTATAAAACTATAGTAATTAAAACAGTGTGGCATGGACACAACTATAGAAGAATAGGCCAAGGTTACAGAATATAAATTCAGGAAAGCAATCCATACATTTACAGTAATTTAACTTATAACAAAGGTTATTGGAACAATGCAGTGGAAAGGAATGGTCTTTTCAGTAAATGGTGTTGGATCAACTAGATATCTACATCTATGGAAAAAAATAAATCTTGAGGCTAACCTCACATTTACAGAAAATTTATTTAAAATAAACAATAAACATTAAAGTAACTATATTAAAATATGGATTATATCCTCTAGAAGAAGATACATCTGCTAGAAGACAGCAAGAGAATATCTTCTCAAACTTGGGAGAGGCAGAAATTTCTTAATCACCATGTTTTGGACTTTATTATGTTTTAAAACTTCTGTTCATTAAAAGACTCCATTTTGAGAGTAAAAAAACAAATCACAGTCTCTGAGACTATACGTACAATGCTCTTATCTGGCAAAGGACTTATATTCAGATTATATAAGGAGCTCTTACAAACCAAAAACAAAGGGACAGACAACAGACAATTTTGAAAATAGGTAATAAAAACTTCAGTAGTCAATTTACAAAAGGTGATATCCCAATTGATAAGCACATCATTACTCATCAGAGAAATTAAATCTACTACCCCCAGATGGCTGAAATTAAACAGACTGACTATACCAAGTGTTGATAGGAATGCAGAACAACTGGAAAGCTACATGTTGCTGGTGGAAGTTGAAACTAGTATAACTAGTTAGGAAACGTTTTGATAGTATCTACTGAAGGTAAAACACAAGTATACTCCATGCCAAGCAATTTCTTAGCTGGATATACCTCACAAAATAAAAACATGTCCACCAACCACATCATTGGAATGTTCTTGGCAACTTTATTCGTAATATTTCAATAGGAAAAAAATTCAGCATCAATAATCAGATGTACATCAACAATAGGCTGGGTAAGTACATTGTAGGGATGCTTACAGTAGAATATGGCACAAGAATAGAAAAGAAGTGCAGCCAGAGACGTCATGTTGAGTAAAAGAGGCCAGAAATGAAAGGATACATACTGAATAATTCCTTTTATGTGGTATTCAGGGATGGGCAAAACAAGTCTATGTAACAGGGGCCGTAATAGAGGCAACATTTGTGGGTGGGTATTAACCTGGAGGAGCCCTGATGAAACTTTGGGGTAATGAAAATATGCTCAATCTAGGTGGTATTGGGACAATATTTACATGGATTTCTTGTGTTTCCATACAGCTTCCTTGCAGAGGAATGGCTACCTTTGTTCCAGACTCTCTTTTCAAGGATATTTGTATGGTGAACAGTCTTGGAAAATAGAGAGAGTGTCTCCCCCTGAAGCTAAAGGCAAGCATGTGGTCTGTCCATTATTAAAGACGCAGACCCACTAAGATCAAGATTTGTCTCAACACAGCCCATGGTGTGGCAGGTGTCATTTGGCCCTTCATGTTGCCCAGCAGGAATTGGGGCTCAGAGAAGGATGCACTCCCTGACACTCTGGCTGATGCTCTTACTGGGGTAACGTGTCCTTTATCTTGGACCCAGGAGTCTCTTGTCTCCTGCCAGCATCCTGGTACCCAGGTAACTTGTTAGCTTTGCACATAGGGTAAAATTTCAGTCTCTTGCCAGTTCTTCACAAGAGGTGGTTTCTGGCTGCATAAATACGTATAATTAAAAACTGTGGAGCTTCCCTGGTGGCGCAGTGGTTGAGAGTCTGCCTGCCGATGCAGGGGATATGGGTTCGGGCCCCAGTCTGGGAAGATCCCACATGCCGCGGAGCGGCTGGGCCCATGAGCCATGACCGCTGAGCCTGCGCGTCCGGAGCCTGTGCTCCACAACAGGAGAGGCCACAACAGTGAGAGGCCCGTGTACCACAAAAGAAAAAAAAAAAAACTGTGACTTTTATGTTAAGTAAATCATAGCTCATTAAAATGCAACTTTAAAAAATGTTAACAAAAAACACTTAGAGCTTAATATACTCCTATTTCCTAGAAAGTCTGGGCTCCTCATTCAAATGTGTTAATGTGATCTCTTAAATAATTATGTGGTGCCCTACCTCTATCATTTTGGGAACTGAAAATTAGTACAGTGGGCACTATTTTTTCCAGAGAACAAAGTGAAATTATATGCATGTCTCTATATAATGTATTAATTATATATTAATAAATAATATATTAATATATGTATTAACCAATTCATTCCAATGTTTTTACAAAATTCTAGGGTCTGTGCAACCTTTTCTTTTTCAAAGGGAATAAATATGTGATAACAAACATAGTATCACTATACCAGTGGGGAAAATGTGTAGCCTTGGATATAAATAGCTAAGTAAGCAGTAGTATTATTTTCTCTTATCTTCCACAATGCTATTCAGGGAATTAAAATTACACTAACATTTTCCTTTATTAAACTAATAATTTGAGAAACTAAGCAAAGGAAGAAATTGCTGTGGAATTATAATGGAAATAATGGTACCTTTCTTTTTCGACCAGATT